>NC_083409.1:60626158-60929196 GCF_020745735.1 Hemiscyllium ocellatum | reverse complement strand
AAGACTCTATGCTTCACTTATGCACATAAAAGTTACCACAAACCTGACAAAAGCAGAAACATTGGAAATTCTGACACTTTAAACCTCTTATCTCGTTTACTGGTGAAGGAAAAGACTCCATTACTCTGACTGAAATTTCAGTCAAGTGAAAATGAGATGTACAATCATGAAAAATAATTCCTGCCTAAAAGTCCAACCTAAAAGTGTTGCCTTGCCCACATTATGCACAATATTGCCAAAACAGTGTGGTTTCTGTCTCAGACTGTGAACAAATTCTGTAGCTACTCCAAAGATAATGCAAGTAAATGTTGTACGGCTTGAGCTCTTCCTTTCCTTTGTTTATTATTTTACAGCAAAAGAATGGGGTAGTCTGATTTATGGGCCTTTAGTTCATGCCATATGGAACTCTAGCCAAAGATGTAACTCACAAAGTTAGAAATACTGCACTTCATTTAAGAAATGTGACTAGTTCAATGCTGTGCTGAATTTCATGTTTCGTAATCAGTTTTGAAACAAGGGCAAACCTCAAAACTTATCTGGAGATATTGGATGGAATCTTATATGGGACTTAGCAATGTGGGCTGTGATGAGATTTCTGTCAGAGTTGGACAAGAAGTCCACGGAGGCTTATCTTGACATTGGAAACATCTTGTGCCATCTTTTATGCCTTTCACAAGCGGCATGTGAGTTTTTCATTGGACAGCAGCAAGTTGCCAATCAAAGACAATTATTTCTTGTTAAGGATATTGTTGATGGTCTCAATTTTTTCACTAATATTCAGCCTTTCTCTTATTAAACTTGCTAAACATGCTAGACATTGAGAAAACTCAATATGGAAACAAAGAAGGTACCTGGTGAATTCAGCTTGCCCCAACTCCTAAAAACCTCCATAAAGTCATAGAGATGTACAGCACGGAAACAGACCCTTTAGTCCAACTCGTCCATGCCAACCAGATATCACAACCTGATCTAGTCCCATTTGCTACCACTTGGCCCATATCCCTTCCTATTCATATACCCATCCAGATGCCTTTTAAATGTTGTAATTGTACTAGCCTCTACCACTTCCTCTCACAAATCCCCATGTTGGAAACCAATCAAGAATACTTCAAAGAATTAAGTAGCTTCACAAATGGAACCTAATGGCCAACAGAAGTCCTTTCAACAGCTACATTGTGAAGAAATATTCCTGAAATGGAAGATTTCCTGAAATAGCAGTATTTGCTAGTGTGGGAAGGCAGTCCTTCAAACAACATGAATCATCTGAGGATTTTTTTCAAAAACAGGATTTCACATATTTGTGAGTCCATACTGTTTTAGCATCGTAAGAACCTCTCATTCTCAGACAGTACGGAATAATATACAGGAACTTAACGTATGCGCCAACTTTTGGATCTTGGGTATCTAAATAAATGTCTCATTGGGCTCAATTCTAGGGCCTGTATATTTTTAGTATTAATTTACTTACTTGGCACATCTAATAATATTGATTTATAGATAAAATCAGTGAAGAGACATATATTTGTGTTTACTCTAGTCTGAAGAAAAACACCTACGCCAGAGTTCCAGACTATTTTGATGTCAGGTAGTGGGAGTTTTTGCTCTGAAGTCAGATTGCAGCAAATAATTCTGCACCATGGCTGCTAAAGTGTAGCATAAATTCAGAGATATGTCTTCAGTTCAAATGTGTATAGGATATAGCTGTCTCAGAATCCTGTTAAGCAGAGATTTTCAAGAGATTTGGGTGACTACAGTCTGGGAACTAATTCCTCTGCAGAGTCAGGAGAAAATGGAAGTGGGATGGAGAAAACAAATGACCAGTGAGCACAGTATATGGACCTTCTGCCATTTTTTTGCAAAACAGGTAAGGGTGCAGGCCTTGGAAGACATCCATAACTACAATGAAGTTTATTGAATTTAGTAGGATCTGAACAAAAGGTTTGGCTTCAGAACTAGCATAAATTTGTGACAGGCAGCCGAAGATTTGGAAGTCCTCATCAAATATTCCCAGTGAGGGAAGGCATGAACATAAATATTGTCATGACAGCAGGGTGAAGTTGAGTAGCAAACTTGCAATTGCCTGAAAGAGTTCACTGCAAACTGTGAAAAGTTGTGGCAGCTCAGCTCAAGCCAACAAAGAATTAGAAAGTTAATGGGAAATAACTTCTTTTATATTTCTGTCATTGGATATGGATGTCTCTGGAAAGGCATACATTTCTTGCCCAATTGCTCTCGTAACTGAGAACTTCTGAGTAGCCCAGAAAGCTAAAGAATCTATCACATGACTGTTGATCTGGAGTCACATGTAGGCCAGACCAGGTTAGGATGCTAATTTCCATTCCAAAAGGACATTAGTAAGCTAGATGGGTTTAACGACAATCAATTATCATTGCATGGTCATCATTGCTGAGACCAACTTTCAATCCCGGATTTGATTAATTGAATCTAAATGCCAATGACAAGTGGCAAGTAATATTCGTGCCACACAAATGCCAAGGTATGACCATTACCAATAAAAGACAATCTAATCACTGCCCCTTGACAGTCAGTCAATGGTGTTACCATCACTGAATCCCCCACTATCAACATCCTGGGAGTTATCATTGATCAGAAACTCAACTGGACTCACCTGATAAATACAGCAATTACAAGAGCAGGTCAGGCTCACCAAACCTGTCAACTATCTGCAAGGCACAAGTCACTTGACTGGATGAGTGCCGCCCCAACAACACTCAAGAAGCTTGACACTATCCAGGACAAAGCAGTCTGCTTGATTGGCACTACACATGCAAGCATCCACTTTCCGCCACTGACACTCAGTCACAGCAGTGTATGTTATCTACAAAATGCACTGCTGAAATGATTTTAAAAATCCTCAGATAGCACCTTCTTAACCCATGACCACTTCCATCCAGAAGGACAAGGGTAGCAGATAGATGGGAACATCACCACCTACGTGTTCCCCTCCGATCTACTCACCATCCTGACGTGGAAATATATTGCCATTCCTTCACTGTCTCTGGATCAAAATCCTGGAATTCCCTCCCTAATGGCATTTGGCAGGTAGACGGCAGTGGTTCAGGAAGGCAACTCACCATTACCTTCCCAAGGATAACTAGGGATTGGTAATAAATGCTAGCTAGCTAGAGGGTAAATAGGAGTCAACCATATTGCTGTAATCTGGAGTCACATGTATGCTAGACCAGGTATTAATGGCAGTTTCCTTCCCTAAAAGACATTAGTGAACAAAATAGGTTTCTTTGACAATCAACAATGGATTCATGGTCATCTTAATTCCAGATTTTTACTGAATTCAAACTTCGCCATTTGTCATGGCAGATTCAAACCTGGGTCCCTGCATTAACAGTGCAGTGATAATACCACTTGGCCATCACTTCCCCTATGATATATTTCAGGCATGATGGAATATTTGAACAAAATTGGTTCTAGGAAAGGGAATGATTAGCAGATGTTCCAGTAATTGCCTTCACTAGCTGTTTGAACTGCTGCACAGAGGTGGTAATAAAGGAGAGGGCAGCTGAATAACCAGCAGATGTAAGGTCTAACATTGAGAAACAGGGTTGATCTGCTGGGCATGTATTGTCTGACTCATTGAAATGATTAATGTCTGTAAAGAAACCTTGTAGAAAAATTAGAAAGTCAAGAATTACAAAAAACCTCTTGTAGACTTGCATTTTTTCTGCAATACTTCAAAATAACCAGGAGGAACTCATATCTAGCATCTGCATGAATAAATCTTAACGCTGAATTTCCTCACAACAGTTTTCCTTGTAAAAGACAGAAAAAACACCTCATAATAGGTGATCTAGGGACAAAAAAAAGAGGGAGGAATCTTAAACAATCACTAAAAGTTGGAGGAAAACTAATGGTACTCAAGGCAGGCAACTCCCTTAGAGCCAATGGCCTACATCCCAGGGTCTTCAAAGAAATGCCTGCAGTACAGAAGAGTCTGGGTATCCTCATGTACGTATCACAAAACATTAGCATGGTGGTACAGTAAGCAATTCAATGGCAAAAGAAATGAAACTATTATTGCAAATGCGTGTAGAGTATAAAAATAACAATGGCTTGCTAGAGTGGTCCAGGGACTTGCTGAGAGCACACCTGTGATTTTTGTACTGTTTTGGTCTCCATCTATGTCAGGAAGAATATATAGCATTGGTGATAATTTAAGAGATTAATTACCTTGATTCCAGGACGCAGGGGTTGTTTTAAGAGGAAAGGTGGAACAGGTTGGAGTAACTCACTGTAGTTTAGAAGGATGGGGAATGAATCTTTACAATATAAGATTCTCAGGCAGCAATTGAACAGAAAGGTGAGCGTGTGCGCGCACATGCATGCGTATTGAGGACTGCCAGTAAAACGTTGCTCCTTAATAGCAGACCTGAAAGATTTGGTATGGGGCTACTTCTGCAATCACAGGCTGCTTCTTCCCTACATGCTGCCGATAGGTATTGATAGGCTCACTAATGAACCTGGCACTCGAAGATTAGTCACCAGTTGGGTGGTGACAGACAGATGGACTGCTTTTTTGCTGGTGTCAGAGGTCAGGTCACCATGCGTTTTGCTTTGTTGGAGGAGTGGGGAGTCCGCTGTTGGGTTCTTGTTAGGGGACATGCCAAGAGTCAGTAGGGGTATTTTTATCTACAGCTCCCAGACATGCTGAGCGAGTCTAGTCCAAAGGTAGGTGCACCCTTTGCAGTTGACCTCCCACAGGCTGAGGATGGCAGGCACGGTGGTAGTCAAGGGTCCACCATCTCTAGAATTTTCCAAAAGGAGACTGCTGGGAGGTCTGAATGTGGATCCTCCTCCACCTAGGTTCTTGCAATGCCCTGTCTCCTTGTGAAGATGTATCTTGAGTAAGCTCAGGGTCCCTTGACCCCTTTTCATCTTGTGCTTGTGGCTGAGCACCAGTAGGTGGAACAATGAAGTATATATTTAGTGTACTCAGAATGATGGAACTGGAGTACCACGGCAGCAACCATCCCACATATGGAGGAAACCAGATTCTTGCATACCTGAGGCAGCAGGGTCCCATCCATTTTACTGAAATCCTGCAGCCATTTTGCTATATTGCCCAGTACCCTGACAAACATGTGGGCTGCTCCTGTGCCAGCTTGTGTATTTGCATGAAGTCCCTAATTACCAACACCTTGGGGTCCCCTCACGCCTGGGCCTGAACAGGTGCTTGATGTCTGACAGTGCTCCCAGTGTCCCCAACCTGGGCATTTCTTCCTCAACCAGTGCAGTGCTCACCAACAGTTGCTACTGGCTTTATTCTAGTTAATGTTATCCTTAAGCTGGTGATGCTTTTTACTTGGAAATTTCTGCACCCTCACAGGAGTGTTAATCTTCTTTGCCAGCTCAGGGCCAAGATCCTCTCCTTATAGTGGAAAGGAAATCAATATCTGGCACTCTGCCACCAGTTCTGGCCCTGTTAAAGGCAATTTACTTCTGGAATGAGAGTGGGAGGGATTGAGCGAGATTAACAAGGGTAGCATAGTTGTTCGTGCTGTTACAGTTTAGGAAGGGTGATGAAGTATCTAAAGTAAAGTGTGTAGGCAGCACAGAAGCCAATTAGGGGATGTGGGGAACTGTATGGTTAAGAGTGAGTAAGAGAAGATGTTGCATGCAGTAGTGACGGTGACAGAGTATGAGCCATGGTGGAAGGTGTGTGCAGTAGCAGAGATAGAGTATGTGTGTAATAACAGAGAGAAATGGTGGAGTGGAGATGTTCATACACTTTCTGCCTGCGTTGCTGGGAAGTCTTCTGCACTGTGGAGACTGCACTGGTCCAGATGGAATCTCTGACCAGGTTGGTAGAGTCTGAGGGTGCACCCTCCCTGGCTGTATTCTAGGAAGTGGACAGCCCTCCTCCATCCTATCTTGTCCATCGGGACCTCCAAGTGCCTGTTGACAATGTAGGGTGCCAAATTCTCCTTCGCCGCCTTGCCTGGGGTGAATGTTTGCACAGGGCATCTCTGGACTGCCAGAGCTTGACCAGGTACACAATGGCATTTTAAACATTACATCAGCACCAAGATGCTGCTGTATGTTGAATGGGAGATTCAAGGAAACACTGAACAAGAGGGGTATAACAGGGTTGTGGTAGCTAGTTAATGTGACAAATCTCAGACAACTGCATGAGAAAACTTGATCAGCCCCGCAACCAGAGATCATCCATGAAAGTCACTGAAAATGGCATTTTGCCAAAAGGTAGTAAAATTCAGCCCAACAATTCCCCTCATGAGGGAACATAGAACCAGGGGAAACAGTTTCAAAATAAAGTGTCTTTTTTTAAGACAAAATTGAACGTGAATTTCTGTACTCAAGGGTCGTTAACATTTGGAGTTATCCGAGAAAGTAATTAAGATTGGTTGTTGAACATATTCAAGATTGTGTTTGACAGAATTTTTGATCTATAAAGGAATGGAGTGTTACCGACAGCAGTCAGGAAAAAGGATTTAAAGCCATCATCAGATCAGCTATAATTTGTTGAATGGTGGAACAGACTCAATAGCACAAATGGCCTATTCCCATTCTGAAAGGACTCATGCTCATTTTCCTTCGGAGGGAAAAAGGCAAGAATGTGGTCATTACTACCTTAGAAATGATTTGGTATTGGGTCATTGCAATAGCTTGCTTGTATAATGCCAGATGAAAGGGAGGGGTGCATCTGGAAGAGTCCTGCTCTATCTAACACAGTGGTTATCAACTCTGTGCAGCAGCGGCATGTTCAACAAAGAAGGTATCAAAAGGCTGTAATAGACAGTTGAGGGAAGCACAAGGGCAGGATGTACTATCAGGAGTACAAGGTCAACTGGAACTGTCAAAGCTATCAAGGTCATGATGGAAAACCAATGCAGAATAGGTCTGAGACTCTTCTTGCAGTGTGTCACAGATATCTGTGCCATGTCATTGGGCAAGTCACAACTCATTCCACTCATAGCCACAACCTAAACGTAGTGTTGGTAGGTTAAAGTGTTACCTATAACAATTATCTTTGATAAAACAAAGAACCATAGATGCTGGAGATCTAAAACAAACAAAATCAGAATTTTCTGGAAAAACTCAACAGGTCTGGAAACATCTGTGGAGAGAAAGTAGAGTTAACATTTTGAGTCCAGTGGGCAGTTCTGAAGCAGGGTCACTGGACTCGAAATGTTAAACCCTGATTACCTTTGATCTGATTGATTACCTCAGCCATCTCAGAAGGAGTTTAGAGTCAGCCACATTGCTGTGGATTTGGAATCACCTGAAGAGATGGCAGATTTCCTTACCTAAAGGGAGGAAATTAGTGAACATTCATGACATCAGAAGGACCTTAGTGAACCAAGTGGGCTTTTCCAACAATAACAGTTTCATGATCACCATCAAAAATACAAGCTTTATAATCCAGCCTTGTTAGCCAAAATCAAGATTATGGTGAGACTTGAGCCCATGTCTTGAGAACAATAGCCTGGACCTCTATATCACTGGGGCAGTGACATTACTACTATACCACCATCTTGCCAAAGCCAGTATAGTAAAAGTCATTGTGACTAAATTTCTTCTAAGGTGGATCATTTCAGAGGTCACTTGTGGACATTGATAGCAACTCAGTCAGCTGCACACTGCTGAATCACCCACAGACATAGATGCCCTCATCATCAAAGCTTAAGATTGGAGTTATGTACCGGCCTCCTGACTGTAGTCTAGATGAGGCACAAAAAATAAATCTGGCATGCAAGAAAAGGCATGCAAGAAAAACATGATTGCAATAATCATGAGGGACTTCAATATGCAGGTGGACAGGGAAAATCAAGTTGGTAGCAGATTTCAAGAAAATAAATTCATGGAGTGTCTACTAGATGGTTGATTGGAACAGCTTGTGATTTGATGATTTGTAATGAGACAGACTGGATTAGGCAACTTAAAGTGAAGGAACTGCCAGGGGGCAGTGACCATAATATGATAGAATTCATTCTGCAGTTTGAGAGGGAGAAACTGGAATCAGATTAATGGTATTACAATTGAGTAAAAGGAAACAACAAAAACATGAGGGAGGAGCTGGCCACAGTTAATTAGAAAAAGGGGACCTTTGCAGAGAAGATGGCAGAGCAGCAATGGCAGGAGTTTCTGGGGGTAATTCGGGAGACTAAGCAGAAATTCATCTTAAGGAAGAAAAAATATACTAAGGGGAGGATGAGACAGCTAAAGCTGACAAGGGACGTCAGGGACAGCATAAAAGCAAATGATAAAGCATAAAATGTGGTTAAGATTAGTGGAAAGTCGGAGGATTGGGAGCCTTTAAAAATCTGCAGAGGTCAACTGTAAAAGCAATAAAGGGGGCCAGAATATGAGGGTATGTGAACTTGTAATACAAAAGAAGATTGCAGGAGGTTCTTTTGGACATATAAAAGCCAAGAGAGAGAAACAAGAGTGCACATTAGACCACTGGAAAATAAGTCATGGGGAACAAAGAAATGGTACAGGTACTCAATAGGTACTTTGCATCATGGTGGAAGACAACAATAGCATATACCAGAACTTCAAGTGAGTCAGGGAGCAGAAGTGAGTGTAGTGGCCTTCACTAAGGAGAAGGTGCTGGAGAAACTGAAAAGGTCTGAAGATGAATAAATCACCTGGATCAGATGGACTACACCCAGAGATCTGATGGAAATGGTCAAGGAGATTGCTAGAGTCCATTATAACAGCTAAAGTTGCAAAGTATTTGGAAGTGCTTGGTAAAGTAGGCCTGAGTTAGCATGGGTTTGTCAAGGGGAGATCATGCATGACAAATCTATTAGCATTCTTTGAGATGCTAATGAGAAAGTTATACAAAGGAGAGCAAGTGGATGTGATCTGTTTGGATTTCCAGAAGGCCTTTAACAAGGTGCTGTTCAAGAGGCTGCCAAATAAAGTAAGTACCATGGTTTTCTGGTCAAGGTATTGGTATTGATAGAGAATTAGCTGACTGGCAGATGGTAGACTGTGGGATCAAGGGGTTACTTTCAGGATGGCAGCTGGTGACTATTGGAGTTCCGCAGGAGGCATGGTTGGGACCACAACTACTCACATTATACATTAACAATCTGGATGAAGGAAATGAAAGCACTGCTTTTAAGTTTGCTGATGACACAAAGATAGGTGGAGGGACAGGAAGTGTTGAGGAGGTGGGAAGACTGCAGAAGGACTTGGTAGCAAAAGAAGTAGCGGATGGAATTCAATGTGGAAAGTGAGAGGTTAGGCACTTTAATAGGAATAGCAGTACAGTTTATTTTCTAAATACAGGTTCAGTGGCAGTCAGGAAGACAAATGTGATGTTGGCATTCATTTCGAGAGTCATAGAGTCCACTTTCGAAGACCCATGCACCTGCACTCCAGGTTTCATTGTTCAGCAACATTCCCCAGCCCTGACCATTAACTCTGTCAATCCTGCCTTGGATTGCCATTCCAAAATGCAACACCTCATATTGATCTAAATTAAATTCCATCTGCCATTCCTCTGAGATAACCTTCTTCACTGTCCATTACACCACCTATTTTTCTGACATCTGCAAACTTACTAACTATAGTTCCCCTTGGATTCAATATGATCTAACCCTGCCAATCAGTCTACCATGTGGAACCTTATTGAATGCCTTGCTGAGGTCCATATCGACCATGTCTACCACACTGCCTTCATCAATTTTTTTTTGGATTACTTACAGTGTGGAAACAGGCCCTTCGGCCCAACAAGTCCACACTGACCCGCTGAAGCACAACTCACTCAGACCCCATTCCCCTACATTTTACCCCTTCACCTAACACTACAGGCAATTTAACATGGCCAATTCACCTAACCTGCATGTTTTTGGACTGTGGGAGGAAACCGGAGCACCTGGAGGAAACCCTCGCAGACACGGGGAAAATGTGCAAACTCCACACAGTCAGTCACCTGAGGCGGGAATTGAACCCTTTTTTTGGCACTGTGAATTCGAGTTTCTGGCCCACCTTCATCACCTTTTCAAAACATTCAAATCAAGTTAGTGAGACATGATTTCCCATGCACAAAGCCATGTTGACTATCCCTATGTCCTTGCCTTTCCAAATGCATGTAAATTCTGTCCCTCAGAATCTCCTCCAACAACTTACCCATTGCTGACATTGAGTTCACCAATCAAAAGTTCCCTAGCTTTTCCTTACTACCTTTCTTAAATAATGGCACCACATTAGCCAACCTCCAGTCTTCCAGCACCTTACCCGTGACTGTCCATTATACAAATATCTCAGCAAAGGGCCCAGCAATCTCTTCCTTAGCTTCCACAAAGTTCTGAGATACATCTGATCAGGTCCCAGGTATTGATCTACCTTTATGCATCTCTTCTGTAACATAATAAAAATCACACAATACCGGGTTATAGTCCAACAGGTTTTTGGGGGATGTGGAGGAGAGTGAGAGTGGAGAGAGAGGGAACAGAGAGAGACGGAGGAGAGAGAGAGAAAGAGAGGGAGAGGGTGGAGAGAGAGTGGGGGAGGGGAGAGAGAACAACTGTGAGAGAGAGTGTGTGTGTGTGTGTGTGTGTGTGTGTGTGTGTGTGTGTGTGTCTGGGAGAGGGTCTACCAGCCTTGCCTTTCACCCTAACAGGAAGATACCATCTCTAATCTCTTGTTATCTTATTTTTGAAGGAATTCCACTTTCAAACGGTCCCTTTGCCTGTCAGCAGCCTCCGCCCATCAACTTTTGAAAGTTTCTGCCTAATAATGTCAAAATTGACCTTAATCCAATTTAGAACTTTAACTTTTAGATCAGGGCTATCCTTTCCCATTACTAATTTCATGACTAATAGAATTATGATTGCTGGCTCCAAAGTGCTCCCCCACTGATATCTGTCACCTGCCCGGTCTTATTTCCCAAGAGTTGGTCAGGTTTTGCCCCTTCTCCAGTAGGTCCATCCAGACTTGAATCAGAAAATTTTCTTGTACACCCTTAACAACTTCCACTCCATTCAAACTCCTAACACTATGGCAATCCCAGTCTATGTTTGGACAGTTAAAATCCTATTATTCTTACAGACATCTTAGAATTCCTTACATACTTGCTTCTCAATTTCCCACTGACTATTGGGATATTGCATCACAATGCCAATAAGGTGATCATCCCTTTTTTACTTCTTAGTTCCACCCAAATAACTTGCCTCGACTCCTCCTAGGAATATCCTCCCTAAGTACAACCATAATGTTACCCTTAACCAAAAATGACACTTCCCCTCCATCCTTGCTCTACCTTTATACCCTTCCTGCTGCCTCTATACTCTGGAAAATTAAGCTACCAGTCCTGCCCCTTCCTGAACCATGTTTCTGTAATCACTATGATATCCCAGTCCCATTTTCCCAACTACACTCATCTACCAGGCCTCTTGCATTGAAATAAATGCAGTTTAATTTATCAGTCTTACATTGTCCTTTACCATGCTCTTGCCTGTCTTGACTGCTGAATTTGCTTCGCTGATTTCTCCACCTCCTGATGCTGCCTGGCTTGCTGTGTTATTCCAACCTCCTGCCCGTCTATCCCTTATCAACTGTACCAGCCTCAGACTTACCTATTTTCTTACTACCTCTTTAGGGCTGACCACTTCCCTACCACACTATTCCCCCCGTACTAGTTTAAAGCCTCCTAGGTAGCACTAGCAAATCTCCCCACCAAGATCTTGATCCCTTTTCAATTCCTGTCTTTCTCACATAGTCACTTACACCCCAGAAGAGATCCCATTGGTCCAAAAATGTGATTCCTTGCCCCTTACACCAGCTCCTTAGCCATGCATTCATCTGCACTTTCACTACCACATGGCACTAGGAGTAATCCAGATATTAATATCCCCAAGGATCTATTTTATAATCTCCTTCCTAACTTCTCATATTTTCTCTGCAGATCCTTGTCCCTTTCTCTACTACATCTTTGGTACCAACGTGTACAATGACCTTCTGCTGGTCAGAACTTTTCAGAACTTTCTGTATCTGCTCTCAGACATCCTTGACCCTGGCATCAGGGAGGCAACACATCATTCTGCTGTCTCACTGGTGACTTCCCCTGACTAGACAGTCAACTATCACCATCAATCACTTGGAACCTGATATACTCCTGTAGAGCTAGTCAGAAATATAGCTGTCAGTGCTATGGGCTAGAAACAAGAGTAGAGATATATGGCTGAGGCTCTGATCAAGTCACACTTGATGCTTTATGAGCAGACTTGGGACCCATATCTGAGAAAGGATACATTAGAATTGGAGGGGACTCAGAAGAGGTTTACAGCCATGGACGAAAGAGTTGTCATGTGAGGAATGAATGAGGTCTCTGGGTCTGTACTGAATGGAGTCTAGAAGCATGGGGTGGGGGATATCGTTGAAATTTACAGAATACTGTAAGGCCTGAATAGACTGGACATGGAGAAAATGTTTCCACGAGTAGGGCACAACCTCAGAGAGAAGGCTGTGGAAGTCAAGTCATTGAGTGTATTTAAGACAGAAATGGATAGGTTTTTAATTAGTAAGGGGATGAAAGATTACGGAGAAAATGCAAGAGAATCAGCCATGAAACATATCAAATGGTGGAACAGACTCGATGGGTTGAATGGCCTAATTCTGCTTCTATATCTGATGGGTCAGCTATATTAAAAGATCGAGCCTGAGACTCTGCAAAACATTGTCTATGTTGCCTGCCATCTTCATTCAAATCGTGATTGAACAATGGAAATTGAATATGGCTGTGACCACACCTGGAGTTGGCTCTTCATAACATTTTTTTTCCCCATTTCAATGTATTTACATCAAAATTATAAACAAAACTTCTCATGTTCAACATTGATACATGTTTTAAATGGCATATGCTAGCAAACAGAATGCCGAGAAACCTCATAAATGTATAAAAATGGTTGCTAGTAACATAGAAGCTGGAACATTACAGCGCAGTATAGGCCGTTCAGTCATCAATGTTGCACTGACCTGTGAAATTAATCTGATGCCCATCTAACCTACAACATTCCATTATTATCCATATATATGTTCAATGCCCATTTAGATGCCATAACATTGGTAGGCTTACTGCTTCTGTAGGCAGGCCGTTCCACACCCCTACTACTCTCTGAGTAAAGAAACTACCCTGATATCTGTCCTAAATCTATAACCCCTCAATTTAAAGCTATGTCCCCTCATGTTAGCCT
Organism: Hemiscyllium ocellatum; assembly: GCF_020745735.1. NCBI lineage: Eukaryota > Metazoa > Chordata > Chondrichthyes > Orectolobiformes > Hemiscylliidae > Hemiscyllium > Hemiscyllium ocellatum. The sequence goes on along the minus strand of NC_083409.1, from coordinate 60,915,994 downwards.
CAACCATCCGAGGAAAAAGGGTCTCACTGTCCTCCCTATCTAACCCTCTGATTATCTGGATTGTCTCGATTAAGTCACCTCTCAACCTCTCACCTCTCAGTCTTCTTTCCAATGAAAACAGCCTCAGTTCCCTCAAGCTTTCCTCATAAGACCTTCCTTTCATACTAGGCAACATCCTAGTAAATCTCATCTGAACCCTTTCCAAAGCTTCCATATCCTTCTTATAATGCAGTGACCAGAACTGTACGCAATACTCCAGATACGGCCTTACCAGTGTCTTGTACAGCTGAAGCATGACCTTGTGAATCCTATACTTAATCCCCCTACCAATAAATGCCAACACACCACATGCCTTCTTAACAACCCTATCAACTGGGGTGGCAACTTTCAGGGATTTATGCGCTTGGACACCGAGATCTCTCTGTTCATCTACACTGTCAAGACTTTTACCATTAGCCTAGTACTCTGCATTCCTGTTACTTCTTCTGAAATGAACTACCTCACACCTTTCTGCATTAAACTCCATTTGCCACTTTTCAGTCCAGCTCTGCATTTTACCTATGTCCCTTTGTAACCCACAACAACCTTCAGCACTGTTCACAACTCTGCCTACCTTAGTGTCATCCGCAAATTAACTGACCCATCCTTCTACGCCCGCATCCAGATTATTTATAAAATGACAAACAGCAGTGGCATTGTGTCAGAAAACCCTCCTGCACACATTGAACAAAAACTGACCCATCTAAACTACTTGAACTATAGTACTCCCAGTTAATATTGGGTCCCCCATAACAACTATCCTGTTACTCTCGCTCTTAGCGAGCATCATCTTTGCTATCCTTTCCTCTACATCCCTGGAACAATTTGGAGGCTATAGAAAACTCCCAACAGGGTGACCTCTCCTTTCCTGTTTCTAACCTCAGTCCAAACTACCTCAGTGGATCAGTCCTCAAATATTATTTCAGCTACTGTAGTACTACCCTTGATTAACAATACCACACACCCCGCCCCCCTCAGTCCCCACCCTTCCCCCAACTCCCCCCCCACCCCCCCCCCCCCCACCCACCCCCACCCCCACCTTTTACCATCTTCTCTGCTCTTACTGAAACATCTAAATTCCGGAGTCTGCAATAACCATCTCTGTTCCTCCTCTAGCAATGTCTCTGAAATGGCCACAACATCAAAATCTCAGGTACCAAACCGTGCTGCAAGTTCATCCACCTTATTCCAGATGCTCCTGGCATTGAAGTAGACACATTTCAAACCAGCACCCTGATTGCTGGTGCCCTCTCATGACCTTGTAAAGCCATCCCTGACCTCACTAACCTCAACCCCTTTACACTGGAACTACAATTCAAGTTCCCATTCCCCTGCTGCATTAGTTTAACATCCCCCCACCCCTGAAGAACATTAGCAAATTCCCCCCCCCATGATATTGATACCCCTCTGGTTCAGGTGAAGATCATTGTGTTTGTAGAGGTCCTACCTTCTCCAGAAAAAGCTCCAATTATCCAAGAATCCAATACCCTCCCTCCTGCACCCCATCCCTGCAGACATGTGTTCAGCTCCTCTCTCTCCCTGTTCCTCGCTTCACTCGTACATGGCACAGACAACAAATCAGAGCTAACAACTTTGTTTGTTCTAGATCTAAGCTCCCTGAATTTCTGCCTTAGATCACAACCTTTCTTCCCACCTACATCAACGGTGCCTATGTGGACCATGACTTGGGGCTGCTCCCCCTCCCCATCAAGGATTCCAAAAACATGATCTGAGATATAATGAACCCTGGTACCTGGGAGGAAACACACTAATCATGAGTCTCTCTCATTCCCACAAAACCTCCTATCTGTCCCCCTAACTATGGAGTCCCCAGTGACTAAAACTCTGCTCCTTTTCCCCTTTCCCCCCTGAGCAACAGGGACAGACTCTGAGCCAGAGACCTGTGGCCCATTGGTTACCTCTGGTACATCGTTCCCCCCCTCCAACAGTATCCAAAATGGTATACTTGTTGTTGAGGGGAACCACCACAGGAGATCCCTGCAGTGCCTGCCGGTTCCCTTTCCTACACCGATGGCAACCCATCTACCTTCTTCACGTGGCTGTGGAGTAACTACCTCCCTGTAACTCCTCTTAATAACCCCCTCCACCTCCCGAATGATCTGAAGTTCATCTAGTTCCTGCTCCAGTTCTCTAACACAGTTCTCGAGGACCTGGAGTTGGATGCACTTTCCACAAATGAAGGCAGCAGGGACACTAAAGGTGCCCTAACCTCCATTCCCACTATTTTAAATTCTGAAATAGACTGCTGAAAAAATAAAACACCAAAGAAAAGACTTGTCACTTTACCAACTGACACACAGAACTTTTCTTTTGGCTAGAGAGGTGGATGGGTGGGAGACACTATCCGAGTCGTGTTTTGGGGTAAAGCAACTGCCCAAATATGCCCAAAACTGATCTCTCCGACTGCTCCAGGAACTGAAGAACAGTAAGAGAATGAATTGCTAACTTTATTATATTGTATATAATTAAATGGGAATAAAATTTCATTAATAAAGATTTTTTTAAAAAAACAATTAACTGAACTTATCATCTTTCAGGATTCTCATGTTCCCTTATGGGCAAAATATTCATTTTAAGCAGAGCCTCAGCTGAAGTTGTAAGATTTGACATTAGACCAATTTTTAATCATTATTCAACTTAAATGAGGTGCACATAACAGTTCCAAAATCTTTGTTTGCTTATTGAAGGCTGTTATTTTTTAGAAAACCTTCTTAAAGGGTTAGTTACGTTTCGCAAATATTGGATGAGTACTCAGCATAAGGCCATTTTGAAATTTAACCCTGGAGTTTCAGACCCATCATTGAGGTTCAATAACTCTTTCTTACTACCTTTCCCTTCTTTTTGTTTTTCTTCTGCCGGGGCTATTCTATCTTTTGTGAGTCATAGAGATGTTCAGCAGGGAACCATGGAGTATTCCTTTAGAAGTAATTAAGTATATGTTGAAATCCCATTAGAAGCATTTTTCAATTAAATACCTAATTTTAAACCTACAGTTCACACTTAATGCTAGAATGCTTTTTTACAAAGTTGTAAAACATATTGAGAGTAGAAATAGATTTTTAAATGTTAAATAGTAGCCCTTTAGGCATGATATAAATGGCTACTGTGTATGAAATATTCCCCTGGAGGGGCTCAGGAACGTGGCAAGAAGAGCGAATGATTGCATACATTGGATCTGGACCCTCCTTCTCATCTCTTTAGCAATGAAGTACTGAATGAATAGGTCCACACGGGACTTTATTGATTTACCAGCAATTACAGTGCTAAAGTAATTAACATCCCTTTCAGGGCCCAGACTCTCCAGTGGCCCAATGGGGCCTACTTTCAGGAAAAGCAAGAAAAATATATAATTGAGGGATACCTACATTCCTGGTTGGGGTAGGTAAGCTCAAACCTGGGTCCAGGATACAGGATCAGGTACAGGATCCCCACGGTGGGACACAAGGGAATGGCTGACAGAAACAACGTGCTCCCCTCTCCCTCATGAGAAATAAAATGAAAAGATTTATCTTCTCACTACTACATTGCCTGAAGGCTGCTGACCTCTAATTGGACGACAGCTTGTGGTGAGGTGGGGCACCACCAAGTCCTATGATCGCTTTAAAAACTCTTAAGAAGCTGATGAGATCTCAAAACAGCCATTAGTTTGCGATAGAGTAGCAGAGCATCTGAAAGTGCCATTTCTACAACCAGAAGCCAGGAACCTTCTCTCTATATCAAACTCAGTGTTCTGCTGAATCTATCTGTGGAAGGTGCCTCCAGCTACTCAACTTCAGAAGCCATGCATCTGCTGAATTCTGACTTACATCCCCTTCGTTTTGAAAGAAAAGCCTTCAAGCGAGCCAGGCTTGCAATAAGCTAACTAGAGACTTCTACCTTCTATCTACATCTACTTTTAATCCTTGTTTCTCTACTTTATTTAATAACTGTGCCACGTTGTTTTCCTTCTAAACTTACAGAAATAGTTGCACATTAACCTTTAATCTGGTTTTTAAAGTGAAAGCATTGCTGTTTACTTTTAATTTGTACCACTCAAACTAAATGGGAATGCAATTAATTCACAGTTCACTAATCATGTTGCAGACGTGCCTCGTAGTCATGAAACTACTTCAAGTATACGAATAGGAAGAAGACATGAAAGGCTGCTGTCTGGATGCCTCGTGCTTATGGGGAAACTCTGCTGTAGAATCTAGTGCTGAAATTAAATGGGGTCCCTCAAGCATGGAAGGAAGAGGAAAGCCTCTCCAACAAGTAAGCATGAATTGAGGTAGTCAGAGAAGTCAGGAACAGAAGTGTGGACACTAACCTGGAGACTGTGCAATAAAAGAATCCAAGACATCAGGATGCATGAAAGGCGATTGCCTTGACATTCACAAGTGCCAAGCTTCATGGTTTGACAGTACATTTCCCTGCTCAGCAATCCTCACATCAACAAACTTGCATCCCCAAATCATTTTTCACTTTTCCTTGAGACAACTCACACCTCTCTCTGAGCAGCCAACAACCATTCCAGCCTTATTTTTTTGCTTTCTTGCATTCATGATACTCAGCCACCCTCCACAAGTGTTGTATTTTCCTCCTCACTACACAAACCATTCAGAATATTCACATCTCTCTGATTTCTCTCCTAGCAGGAGACATATGAGTACACAACTTGGCAAGACTTAGAAGCTATTATGAATCAGGGGAACTGATGAGTGATCGTGGCCATTTGTAACACAGTCCAAAGATATGCAAATGAGTTGGGGCTGGGAGGGAATGTAGCTGAGAGTGCAATAGGTAGATGAAAGTGGAGGTAATGGTGATAGGTCGGAGAGGATGGTGGAGTGGATAGATGGGAAGGAAGATGGATAGGTAGGACAGGTGGTGAGGGCAGTCCTGGGTTAGAAGTTTGGAACTGGGATAAGGTGGAGTGAGGGGAAATGAGGAAACTGTTGAAGTCCACATTGATCCAGTGTGGTTAGAGGGTCCCAAAGCAGAAGATGGGGTGTTCCTTCTAAAAGCGTTGGGTGGTTTGGCAGAGGCCTAGCACCTGCATGACCTTGGCGGAGTGGGAGGGGGAGTTAAAGTGTTCAGCCAAGTGGCGGTGGGGTTGCTTCATGTGTGTGTCCTGGAGATGTTCTTGGAAGCGTTCTGCAAGTAGGCGTCCTGTCTTCCCAATGTATAGGACACCATATCAGGAGCAACAGATACAGTAAATGACATGTGTGGAAGTACAGGTAAATCTATGATGGATGTGGAAGGCTCCTTTGGGACCTTGGATGGAGGTGAGGGAGGAGGTGTGGGCATAGATTTTGCAGTTCTTGTGGTGGCAGGGAAAGGTGCTGGGAGGGAAGGGTGGGTTGGTAGGAGGGACATGGACCTGACAAGAGAGTTGCAGAGGGAATGGTCTTCACAGAATGCCGATAGCGGTGGGGAGGGAAATATATCTTTGATGGTAGGGTCTGCTTGTAGGCAGAAATGGCGATGGATGATCTGATATATCAGGTGGAAGGTGAGGACCAGGGGGTTCTGTCGTTGTTGCAGTTGGAGGGGTGGAGTTTGAGCAGAGAGGTGCAAGAAGTGGATGAGATGCGCTGGAGGGCATCATTGACCACAGAGTCATAGAGGTGTACAGCACAGAAACAGACCCTTCAGTCCAATTCCTCCATGCTGACCAGATAATCCAACCCAATATCATCCCACCTGCCCATATCCTTCCAAACCCTTCCTATTCATATACCCAACCAGGTGCCTTTTAAATGTTGCAATTGTACCAGCCTCTACCACTTCCTCTGGCAGATATTCCATACACGTACCACCCTCTGCGTGAAAAAGTTACCCCTTAGGTCTCTTTTATATCTTTCCCCTCTCACCCTAAACCTATGCCCCTAGTTCTGGACTTTGTCCATTTATCCTATCCTCATGATTTTATAAACCTCTATAAGGTCACCCCTTAGCCTCCGACGCTCCAGGGAAAACATCCCCAGCCTAGTCAACCTCTCCCTATAGCTCAAATCCCCTAACCCTGGCTGCAACTTTATAAATCTTTTCTGAACCCTTTCAAGTTTCACAAAACCTTTCCGATAGGAAGGAGACCAGAATTGCATGCAATATTCCAACAGTGGCCTAACCAATGTTCTGTATAGCCGCAACACCTCCCAACTCCTATACTCAATACTCTGACCAATAAAGGAAACGCCTTCTTCGTTATCCTATCTACCTGCGACTCCACTTTCAAGGAGCTATGAACCTGCACTCCAAGGTCTCTTTGTTCAGCAACACTCCCTAGGACCTTACTATTAAGTGTATAAGTTCTGCTAAGATTTGCTTTCCCAAAATGCAGTACCTCACATTTATCTGAATTAAACTCCATCTGCCACTTCTCATCCCATTGGCCCATCTGATGAGGATCCTGTTGTAATCAGAGGTAACCTTCTTCGCTGTCCACGACACCTTCAAATTTGTAGGGGAAATTGCGCTCCTTAAAGAAGGAGGCCACCTGGTGTGTTCTATGGTGGAATTGGTCCTCCTGGAGGCGGAGGAATTGGGAATAAGGAATAGCATTTTTACAGGAAGCAGGTTTAGAGGAGGTATAGTCCAGGTAGCTATGGGAGTCAGTGTGTTTGTAGAAGATATCTATGCTGAGTCGGTCACCTTGATGGAGATGCAGAGGCCCAGGAAGGGGAGGGAGGTGTCCAGGATGGTCCAGGTGAACTTATGGTGGAATGTGTTGTGAAATTGATGAACTGTTCAACCTCCTTGTGGGAGTACAAGGTGCGCCGATAACAGTTATCAATGTAATGGAGGAAAAAGTGGGGAATGATGCCGGTGTAGCTGCGGAAGATGGCCTGTTCCACATAACCGAAAAGAGATAGGCAAAGCTGGGGCCCATGCGGGTGCCGATGGCTACCCCTTTAGGTCTGGAGGAAGTGGGAGGATTCAAAGGAGAAATGATTAAAGGTGAGGACCAATTCACCGAAACGAATGAGAGTATCAGTGGAAGGATACTGGTGGGGACGCCAGGAGAGGAAGAAATGGAGGGTTTGGATGCCTTAATCATGGTGGATAGATGTGTATAGGGACTGGATGTCCATGATGAAGATGAAATGTTGGGGGCCAGGAAAACAAAAGTCATGGAGGAAGTGGAGAATTTGGGTGGTGTCCTGAATGTAGGTAGGAAATTCCTGGACCAGCAGGATAGGACAGTATCAGGATATGTTGAGATAAGTTCAGTGGGGCAGGAGCAGGCTGAGATGATAGGCCAGCTGGGGCAGTCAGGTTTGTGAATCTTGGGTAGGTGGTAGCACCGGGGTGGGGGGTGGGGGTGTGGAAGCTGTGAATGAGAGATCCTCTGACGTGTTGAGGTTGTGTATGGTCTGGGAGATGATGGTTTGGTAATCAGAGGTGAAGTAATGGTCAAGGGGGCAGTAGGAGGAGGTGCCTGTGATTTGGTGCCTGGCTTCAGCGGTGTAGAGGTCGGTGCGCCAGACTACCACTGCATCCCCTCCCCTTGTCCGTTGGTTTGATGATAAGGCAGAGGGCTGTGCATTGCGAAGGTGAGAGGTTGGAGTGGATGAGGGAGGTGGGCAGGTTGAGGCGATCAATGTCCCGGTGGCTGTTGGAAATAAAGAGATCACTTAGAAAATATCTTCAATGAAACCAATAAGAGGGCAGGACAAAGTTGGGACTTTAACCCAATGTCACTTTTACAGTACTGGAAAACATCAATGGCTTTGTCCTCATTATATATATTTGATTGAGAGCCTAGTCCGATAAGAGCGTAAACTCAACAGGATAATGAACAGAAGACAATTCGTAAGAGTGAAGAGAATTGTTGATTTTTCTTGACTAACACCTTTGAGTCGGTACAAAAGGTGTCAATCATGCAAGTCATTCTTTCTGTGGTCTCTTTGTCAATGTCTGACTGTTTGTTTGAATAAGATTAAAAAGTGTGAAGTATATGGAGCCTTGATTCCTAATACTTTAATAGCCTGTCTGATGAACATTTTTATAGAGTTATAAACTGCAAATCTACTTTTAAAGAATTCTGAAAATGTTCCTTTTTTCTCAGTAGTTCCCTTTTGCTACGTTATTATATGGGTCATTGGTCATGCACATTTATCCATACTGGAAGGGATAAGTGTTAGCATTAAATTGGTATGGAGAGCATGGGGTCAAGGATCAGCATCTTTGAACTTACCTTTCAAGAGGTTCCCAAATCCAGTCTATGTGTCACCAATGCTCTGTGCTTTCACCATGAGTCATAGAGCAGCAAGCACAACTCTTTGAGAATTGCAGGAAGCTAGGAGGTGCCACCCTGCAAAGGGGCTGGCCAGGTAGGGAATGCAGGGTATAGGATCGTCACTGGCTCTTTTATTCAGGATATGGAGGTGCCTGTGTTGGACTGGGGTGGACAAAGTCAGAAGTCACACGTCACCAGATTGTAGTCCTCAATCCACTTGACAAAGGGCATGCGTTCTAAATGCTTGTAATTTCAAATAAACCTGTTGGACTATGACCTGGGTGTTATGCGAATCCTCTCATTTATTCAGCACTGGCAAACTAAAATGCCCAACATTGGAAATAGGGACAAGAGCATTTGAATCGAGTCCCATCACCATTTTAAATAACTCGGAGTCGTTCCCTAATTCAGCAGAAGTCCAGTCCTGAGCTGCTGAACATAAAATATGCAATAGACATCAGGCTTTACAATGTTATTCTTTATATTACAATGCCTCAAATCTTCAGATCTGGGTCAGAATTCCTATTTCCAAACCAGATTAGACAAAATGTTACATAGCTACCTGCCTACCAATGGAGAATTCTTCCAAAATCAGCAAGTGCGGTATCCTAAAAGACAGTATTGGAGAGAATCTTTATAGACTGCACGCTTTTTATGGCACTAGCTAAGAATGCCCAAAGTCTCTTTGAGAAACTACGGAGCAAAGAAGAGTCTTTGGTGGCAGCTGGGCGAGCAGGTAAGGTGATAGATTGGGAGTGGCAGGTAGGTGAGACAATAGACAAGCTGGATTAGCAGGCAGTTGGTTGGTAGATAGGGTAGATGGATTGGACCTGGGGAAAGGCTTTGGTTTTTCAAATTGGGGGCTTCAGGGACGATTGTTGGAGGGGTTTTGGGTTAAGGGAGTGGATTAGATTGTGGGGAGGGGTTTGGAGACGGGAAAGATTTAGGAAGGTCAGTTATATATTCACACAGATGTTACAAATCACTTTTCATCTAACATTTTCTGCATAACTATCTAGAGAACGAAGTTGAAACCCTCAATCATGGAATCATACAATCCCTACAGTGTGGAAACAGGCCACTTGGCCCAACAAGTCCACACCGACCCTTTGAAAAGTAACTCACCCAGAACCATTCCCCTAACCTATTATCCTACATTTACCCCGCTTTAATGCACCTAACCAACACACCCCGAAACACTATGGGCAATTTAGCAGGGTCAATCCACCGAACCTACACAGTCATAGAGATGTATAGGACAAAAACAGACCCTTCAGTCCAACTCGTCCACACTGACCAGATATCCCAACTCAATCTAGTCCCATTTGCCAGCACTTGGCCCATATCTGTCTAAACCCTTCCTATTCATATACCCATTCAGATGCCTTTTAAATATTGCAATTGCACCAGCCTCCACCACTTCCTCTGAAAACTCATACCATAAAAGTACTGCCCTCTGCATGAAAAAGTTGCCCCTTAGGTCTCTCTTATAACTTTCCCCTCTCACCCTAAACCTATGCCTCTAGTTCTGGACTCCTCCACCCCAGAAAAAAGACTTTGTCTATTACCCTATCCATGTTCCTCATGATTTTATAAACCTCTATAAGATCACCCCTCAGCCTCCGACACACCAGGGCAAACAGCCCCAACCTATTCAGACTCTTCCTATAGCTCAAGTCCTCCAACCCTAGCAACATTCTTGTAAATCTTTTCTGAACCCTTTCAAGTTTCACAACATCCTTCTGATAGGAAGGCAACCGGAATTGCACTCATTATTCCAAAAGTGGCCTAACTCAGAGTTGGAGATATTTTTGAATAGTTCCAAATGCAGAGTAATTTACATTCAAAGTTTTCTTGCCAAATCCCACCTAGTCAGAGCATTAAGGTCTCCGGGGGGGGGGGGGGGGGGGGGGGGGTCTCAGTGTATATCTTTGGAGTATGTCTAATCTCTAACAATCTAGAGAATGGATGATCTAGGCCAATATACAACAGATTCCTTTTTTCAGTAGTAAAATGTCACTGGCTATTGTTAGTGGCACCTGATCCATACAAGTCAACTTCTATTCATCATTTCTTACCAGCTCTGTGAATTCATTACTGCCCAGATCCAATCGATCTATCTGTGTCAGCCTGTGCATTGACCTGTAGCAAATGAAAATATAAGAATTAAAATTTACATGTTTTGTCATTTTGGTTGGTTCAAGACCCTTAACTACTTAAATGCACAAAATTGGATGTCATAACTGGATATGTGGGAAAGAAAATATAACATGAAACTTTGCATTTATACCTCTTGCACATCCTCAAGCCATCTCAGAGTTTCACAGATGAGTTCAAATGCTGTTCTTGATGTTGCAAAGGCAAGACTGGCAGCAAATTTGTCCACGTTGTCCCACAAACAATAGTGAAATATACACCTCGTTAATCTGATTTTGTGAGCATTAGTCGAGGGAAAAATATTTGCAATGTGGAAAAAAATGTCAATCTGCAGTCAACAAATTCATTAAAGAGGTAACTGATATAGTTTACCAACTCAAGAATCTCCATCAATTTTGTCTGGAGAACCAACAAAAGGAAAGAGAAATAAAAAGAATTTTAAAAATCTGCGAAAGGCAGACATCTTAAGGAAAAATAGATTGTAACTCGGCAATAACAAAGAAAAAAGATTGAATTAGATTTTCAACTTTTTGCCTGGGATTCCAATAATTTCAATGATGAACAGTCCATCTGTAAAGCCAGTGCTGTAGCCAAAAAACAAGTTATAAAATTTGCCACAACGTTACTTATTTACCACACTAATAATTTTCTTTATCAGAATATTAGGAAAAGTAATGTATTTGAAATTTCAAAAATGAAAGGGCATCATTGTTCTTTTCAAATGATGGTGTTTCCAAAGTCAATCCTTTTATAGCTTGCACTATATAGCTAAATGTAGTCATTTACGAAAATAAGGTTAGATATTTCATGGATTGTAATCAAAAGAATCTGACTTTGAATCACGAAAGATAATGTTAGGGCAGGTGACCCATCCTTGGTCAAAGAGGTAGGTTTTAGGGTACATTCTATAGGAGGAATGGTGGAGAAATTGATTTTAGGAAGGATTTCCAAATCTTAGAATTATATGATCCAGAAGGGGCCCTTCTGCCCATCGAGGTCTATCCTCCCAAAAATGTACTACGACCTATACTATCCCACTTTCCCACACCAGGCCCTTGCTTTGAATGTTATGACACTACTAGCGCTGATCCAAGGTTTAAAGGTTGTGATGTTTCCCAACTCAACTGCCCTCCCAGGCAGTGCATTCCAGCCCCCAACCACCCACTGGATGAAAAAGTTTTCCTCAAACTCCTCTAAACCTCCCATCTTTCATTTTAAAATTATGCTGCCTTGTCATTGACCTTCCAACTATGGGGAACTGCTGTTTTCTGTTCACCCTGTCCAGATCTTAGCACCTACACAGCTGCATAAATGTCTGTCAATGGTGTAGTGATTAAAATCAGAAATGTGCAAAAGGTCAGAGTTGGAGGAGTTCGCAGATCTGGGAAGGAAAGGGTTGTAGAACTGGAGTATGCTATAGAGATAAGGAGGAGAAAGAAAATTAAAGTATTTGTGAACAAGAATGAGAGAAATTGAAGCATCGTAAAACAAAGCCAACATATGTCACTGAGTATAGAGGTAATAGGTGAACAAAACTTGATACAAGATATGATATGGACACTTGAGATTTGGATGGCTTATTGTATTGTACTGAGTTAGACTAACACGTGCTCAGCTACAAGCAGCTATATTTAAACTATTTAATCATACTTCCCAAATATTGAATGTAGCAGAGAGAACAATGGAACAAAACGTTCAGATCTTGCAATATACGACACGCCCTCTCCACTTAAAAAGGAACAACGCGTACATTAACATGTAAAATGTTATATTTACATAAGTTCCCAAAATGCAATATGATTAAACCAACATCAGCGATATGCAAATGCAAATATTGGATTGTATACTTATTTTTGTTGTAATATACATGACCAATATACCAGAGTAATTTATGTATTAAAAGGAAGTGTTTTCTTAACACAGGTACTTTTCTTTTGTTCTAATGAAATGTCACTGGACACAAAATGTCAACTTTGTTTTCTCCCCACTGATGCTGTCAGACTTGCTGAGTTTCTCCAGCACTTTGATTTTGGTTTAAATCTCAAGCTCTTAATTAATCTATCTGGCTGGTTACTTCCTTCTGTTTGCATTAGCTGGAATCTGCTTGTTTTGTATCTGTAAGCTGTATCAAATCTGAACTTTAACTCCATTTAATGGTTGGGACTGTAACATTGATTTGGCTTAACCAATTACCTTGATTTACACTGTTCACCTGGTGGTTTGGGTAATGCAGTACTACCAAACTTTCAGTTTCTTTTTGACTTTCACTTTAGGAGAAATTTAGACTATAGGATATTAAACCTGCTCTCCCTTTGTCAAATCTCCTCTTTCCTAAACATGTTATCTACTTAAAACAATCTCTATTGTGTAATCAAAATCACTTTAGGTAATCCAAACTTGTGTCACATTGCTCTACAGCCCTTAAGTTTTCAAATGACATGTAAACAAAAATGTCATCCCAGCCTTATTCAATTTTGCTATTGTATTTTACACAATGAAAATCTAACAAAAGCTCAGCTGCAGGGAGCCATTATTTAACTACTTTATTTACACCATCACAACAGAGATTGCAGCAAAGAGGGCAATATAGCAAAATGTTCAGATGTCCATTCTACTACAGGTCTCAGTCAAAAAGTCTTCCAACTCTTTAGTTCCAATCCTCGTTAGATATACGGGTGGTGCCAAAGGCCTGGAGGATTGTCAATGTTATTCCCTTGTTCAACTAAATGGGAAAAGGGTCAACCTGGCAATGATATTTGTAAATGCACAGATTCAAAGTAAAGCCAGTGTGGACTTTGAAAGTCCCAATTACGTTTGATGTTTTTTTTTGACAAAGTAACAAAGAAAGTGCATGAGGTCAGTATGGCTTATGAAACACCTTCTGATCTATATTAACTTTCAGAAGATGTTTCATAAGGAACCATTATTATGTTTGCTAGAAAAAAATTAAACTTTTGAGATAAAATGAACAGTAACAGTCTGATTACAAAATTGGCTAAGGAATAAAAGTGAAGAATAATGACAGAGCACTAATTAGTGAGAAGGGTGTAGAGAAGAAATATACATGGAAAGTAGTTGAGGTTTAAACGTTAATGACTTGTTATAATGAGGAACTTCAATTATCTGAATATAGACTGGGATATTAGCACTGAAAAGGGAAGAGGGAGCAGAAGTGCCGACAATATGTTCAAAAAGGTTTTGCAGTGACATGTTTTCAACCAAGAACCACTGCTAGACCTGGTTCTTGGGAATAAGGAGGGTCAAGTCGATCAAGTCTCAGGGGCGAAGTTTTATGGAATACTGAACACTGTATCATAAGGTTTAGGATGACTTTGGAAAAGGGTCATGTAAAACCTAGAGTAAGAATAGTTTATTGGAGGAAATTTTACTTCAAAATGGACCGAGGATGAATAAATTGGACTCAAAGGAAAAGAAAAGATTTGGAAACAGTTGAGATAAATACTCTCAAAAAAACAAAAGGCTGGGCAAACAAATTCTGAGTTCCCTGGATGACAAAAAGGTAGGCATTTTGATAAAGAAGAAGTATGCTCATGACAGCTATCAAGATGAAAATACAATTGAAATCCAAGTTGAATGTAGAAGGTTCAGAGATATGTTAAAAAGGCAAGTAAGAGAAACAAAGAAAAAATATGAAAAATAGGCTAGAGTTAAAGTTGCCATACCAGACCACTGGGCTGCTCTCTCATTAGGGAGAAATGACAAGTCGTGGTTTAACCTGAGGGTCACCATGCCTCATAAGGACAGAGAGGTTGAGAAGGAGAGTCCTTCACATGCAGGAATAAAGTGACGCTGTTGGCATCACTCTGCATTGCAAACCAGCTGTCCAGCTAACTTAGCTAACTGAAAAGACTGGTGGCACACATAAAAGGGAATTCCAAAGTATTCTATATGTATATAAATATTGAAAGAGTGTTAAAAGACATGAAACATTTTTTTTACACAGAGGTTGGTTTGCATGTGGAATGAAGTTCCTGATGAAGTGGTGGATTGGGTACAGTTACAACATTTAAAAGACATTTGGATAGATACATGAATAGGAAAGGGTAGGAGTTAAAAGGAGGATGGGAGCTGAGTAGGGACCAAAAGGGGATTTACAGAAGGGCATGGCTGAAATATTAAATTAATACTTTGCCTTGATCTTTACCAAGGAGGCAGATGCTACCAGGCTACAGTGAAACAGAAGGAGATTCCATTCCTACAAAGGTTTAAGTTTGATATTGAGGAGGTATTGGATAGGCTGTCCATACTTAAAGATGACAAGGCACTGGGTGAGATGGATTTAAGGATATTGAGGAAATGAAAATAGAAATTACTGGGGCACTAACAATAATTTTTGACTCAGGGATGGTGCCAGAGGACTGAGGATTGCAGATGTTACATCCTTGTTCATAAAAAGGTATGGACACAAGCCAAGCAACTACAGACAAATCAGTTTAACTTTAGAGGAAGGAAAACCTATAGTCATAATAATTTGACACAAAATTAATAGTCATATGAACAAAAGCAGGTTAATTAAGCATCAATTTCTTAAGGAAAATTATAAATAACTAACTTATGGGGTAATGAGGTTGATACAGATATTGTGTAAATGGACTTCTAAAAGACATTTGATACAGTGCTGCACAACAGACTTGTGACAAAGGTATAGATCATGGAATAAAAAGGGACAATAGCAACAATATGGATACAAAATTGGATGAATGATAAGTAACAGAGCAATGATTGATGGATGTTTTTCAGGCTTGGGAAAATATGTCGTGAAATTCAGCAGGGGTCAGCGTTGGAAATATTGCTATTCTTGATATATACTAATGCAGCACACAATTTCAAAATTTGTGGTTGATACAAAACATGGGGGCATTATAAGCAATGAAGAGGATGATGTAGCAATTCAAGGAGACATATGCAAGTTCAAAGTGGAGAACTATAAAGTTATGCAATTTTTAGGCAAAACATACAAAAATATAAAATAAGGTGACAACATCAAAGGAGGGGGTCCAGGAGCAGTGTGATCTTGATGTATACATACATAGGTCATTAAGGGTGGCGGGACAGATAAAAGTATTTACAGCATCCTTGGCTAAATGAGCATGGAGCACAACAGCAAGGAGGGTATGTTGAACATATATAAGCCACTAACTTGACGTCAGCTAGAGTACTGTGACAGTTCTAGATGTTAAACTTTAGAAAGAATGTTAAAGGATTGGAGAGACTGCAGAAGATGTTTACAAGATTGGTTTCAAGAAATTCAGTTTTCATTTATTCAATTACAGTTCTGGAGGTAGGTAGGAGAGGCTGTTATAAAGTCATACAGCACAGAAACAGACTCTTCAGAGCAACCAGTCCATGCCGAACATATTCCCAAACTAAATCTGTCTGCCCCCTCCAAACTTTTCCTGTTCACATACTTATCCAAATGTCTTTTAAATGTTTTAATTGTACCCACATCCACCGTTTCCTCAGGAACTTCATTCCACAGTAAAAAGTGAGGTCTGCAGATGCTGGAGATCAGAGCTGAAAATGTGTTGCTGGTTAAAGCGCAGCAGGTCAGGCAGCATCCAAGGAACAGGAAATTCGACGTTTCGGGCAAAAGCCCTTCATCAGGAATTCTGATGAAGGGCTTTTGCCCGAAACGTCGAATGTCCTGTTCCTTGGATGCTGCCTGACCTGCTGTGCTTTAACCAGCAACACATTTTCAACTTCATTCCACAGGCAAACCAAGGTCTGTGTAAAAAAATTTGTCTCATGTCTTTTTTAAGTCTCTCTCCCCTCACTTTAAAAATGTGTCCCTTAGTCTGGAAATTCCCCACCTTAGGGAAAAAAGAACTGCCATCACTCTATCTATACCTCTCATTATTTTATAACCTTCTATCAGGGGTCACCTCTCAACCTCCTATGCTCCAGTGAAAAAAGTCCCAGCCTGTCCAGCCTTTCTTTGGAACTCAAAGCTTTCATAATCGGCAACATCCTGGTAAATCTCTTCTGAAAACTCTCTGGCTTGTTAACATCCTTCTATAACTGGGAAACCAGAACTGGATACAATATTCCAGAAGCAACTTCACCAAAAACTGCAACATGACTTCCCAACTCCTATACTCAAAGGACTGAGCAAAGAAGGCAAGTGTGCCCAATGCCTTTTTAACCATCCTGTCTATATGTGACACAAACTTTAGAGATTTATGTACCTGCACACCCAGGTCCCTCTGTTCTACAACACGATCCAAGGCCCTACAATTTAATTGTATAAGGCCTACCCTTATTTGTCGTACCAAATGCAATACTTCACATTTATTCAGACTGAACTCCACCTGCCATTTTTCAGCCCATTGACCCATTTAATCACGATCTTTCACAGAGACAAAAAACTGCAGAAGTTGGAATCCAAAGTAGACAAACAAGAGGCTTGAAGAACACAGCAAGCCAAACAGCTTAGAAAACCTTCTTCCCTGTTTACTGTGCCAACAATTTTGATGTCATCAGCAAACTTAGTGACCATGCTATATTCTCATATAAATCATTTATATAAATGATAAACAAAAGAGAACCCAGAACCAATCCCTGTGGAACACTGCCGGTCACACGCCTCCAGTCCAAAAAGCAATCCTCCACCTATTAAAGCAATTATGTATCCAATTGGCCAGCTCATCCTGAATCCCACATGACCTAACTTTACTAATTTCTCTACTATACCTTGTCAAAGGCTTTACTAAAATCCAATTA
This sequence comes from Hemiscyllium ocellatum, assembly GCF_020745735.1. Taxonomy (NCBI): domain Eukaryota; kingdom Metazoa; phylum Chordata; class Chondrichthyes; order Orectolobiformes; family Hemiscylliidae; genus Hemiscyllium; species Hemiscyllium ocellatum. The sequence goes on along the minus strand of NC_083409.1, from coordinate 60,898,812 downwards.
AACAACATCGACTGATCTGCCATCATTGACCTTTTTGGTAACTTCCTCAAAAAACTCAATCAAGTTTGTGAGACATGATTTTCCTTACACAAAACTATCCTGACTATCCGTAATCAATCTTTGCCTCTCTGAACGTCCATAAATCCTATCTTTTATTATCACCTTCAACAATTTACCCACAACCGAAGTCAGACTCACAGGTCTAATGTTAACCGGTTTCTCCTCACAACCCTTACTAAACAAAGGTACAACATTAGCCATCCTCCAGTCATCAGGCACCCACCGTAGTTATAGATGATGCAAACATTTCTGCAAGGAGTCTTGTAATTTCCTCTTTTACTTCCTACAACGTTCTGGAATACATTGGATCAGGACACAGAGATTTATTCACCTTAATATTCTTTAAGATGTCCCGAACTTCCTCTTCTATAATGTGTAATATTTTTAAAACATCAAAGTTTATTTCTCTGCATTCTCTAGACTCCATTTCTTTCTCCACAGTAAAAACTGACGCAAAATATTCATTTAATATCTCTCCCATCTCCTGGGATTCAACACAATGATACCCTCCTTGATCTTTAAGGGGCCCTACACTCTCTCTAGTTACCACCTTGCTCTTAATGTATTTGTTAAATCTCTTTGGATTATCCTTAATCTCATTTGCCAATGCTATCTTATATCCCCTCTTTGCCTTCTTGATTTCTCTCTGAAGAATGTCCCCACACTCTTTATATTAATTAAAAGATTCAATTGAACCAAGGTGCCTATATCTAAAATAAGATTCTCTTTTATTCTTGACTAGAACCTCAATATCTTCATTCATCCATTGCTCCTTAATCTTATCTGCCTTACTCTTACAAAATGCCTCTGAACTCTCATCATCACACTCTTGAATGCCTCCCATGTATCAGACGTCCTTTTTTCCGTGATCAGGCAACTCCAATCAATTTTTGAAAGTTCCCGTCTCATACCATTAAAATTCCTCTTACTCTAATTCAAAATGTTTAACTTTTATGGCAGGTTTATTCTTTTCCATAACCATTTTGAAAATAATAGAATTATGATCACTAGACCCAAAGTATTCCCCCACTTTTACTTCAATCACCTGCCCTGCTTTATTGCCCAAGAGAAGGCCTAGTTTAGCTCCTTCTCTAGTAGGAGCATCCACATATTGATAAAGAATTGTTTTGAACACATTTGACAAATTCTTCACCATCCAAACCCTTAACACTGACTGGGATTACAATAATGTTTGGAAAATTAAAATCTCCCATTATTACAACCTTATGTATCTGAGAGCTCCCTATATATTTGTTTCTCAATTTCTCTCTTGCTTTTGGGAGGGGCCTATTGTACAATGCCATCAAAGTGATCTGTCCTTTCTTGTTTGTAATTTCTACCCATAAATTTTCACTTGACGATTTTTCAGAAATATTTTCCTTTGTTACAGCAGTAATGTATTCCTTAATCAAAATCACCACCCATCCCTCCTTTCTTGCCTTCTTTTCTATCCTTCCTATAGCATCTAAAACCCAGAACACTGAGCTGCCGGTCTTGTCCATCTCAGCCAAGTTTCTGTAATAGCTATGACATTCCAATCCCATCTCCTTATACATGCTTTGAGTTCATCAACCTTACTTGTAAGACCCCTTGCATTAAAATAATTGCAATTTAGTTCTTCAGAGTTACTACATACTCTGACTTCTCTTGTCTTTCTTTTCTAACTGACGTGCTCTCCTCACATTCAGGAATCTCTCCATCAATCCTCCCATTTACACTGCTACTTAGAATCCCTCGACTTGCCTTCTCCATCAGTATGAAGTCTCCCTTGACAGAATGAGCAAATCTCCCTGCTTGGATATTGGTCCCTTTCCAGTTTAGATTATGCCCATCTTTTTTGAACAGGTCTTTTCTATCCGACAGGCCAATTGACCAAAAACTTGAATCCTTGAACAATACATCAGCTCTTCAGGCACTGATTTATTTCCTTCCACCTTTTTTTGTTCCTACCCTCATTTGAGTTTAACACTGGGAGTAAACCAAAATTACTATTTTGAAAAATCTTCTGCCTAATCTCTTAAATTCACCTGCTTTAATCATTTCCCTAAAAGTTATTCCAACCAATGTTTACAATAATTTCTGGCTTCTTAATCTCATTTTTAACAATATGTTGAAATGTCTAGAAACATCCTTAATCCTGGGATCAGGAAAGCAACAAATCACCCTAAATTTATGCTCACTGCCACAGAATCTCCTGTCTATGTCCCTGACAGAAGAGTCCCCGAAAGCAATAATTCTAGTAAATCTTTAAAATGCTGCCTAACATAAGAATCATTCCAAGTGTCCAATAACTGACTGGCCATTCCATTTTCCACTGAGAGACTATCCCCTTCAACAGTTCCAATAAATGAATATCTATTTGATAGAAGAGTAGCCATTGGAGACTTTTGAACTATCTTCTTACGTTTCCTGACAGTCACCTATCAATCTGGTTGACCCCGCTGCTAAATAACTTTTCTGAATCGACTTGCCATCTCATTCTGGACCTTATATATGGCATTAATAACATTCAGCCTAAATAACACATAAAATAATCTACCTTACATTACCTACAGAAAAAAGATGGTAAAATGGAAGAAAAAAATAAAATATATACATCAAACATATAAACCTTAAATAAAATCAATTACTTAGCTGATTAACTGAATAAAAATGATTCCTCTTCAATAAAATCCTTGAAGAAAACAAATAATCTCGAAAGCTGAAAATGTGTTGCTGGAAAAGCGCAGCAGGTCAGGCAGCTTCCAAGGAGCAGGAGAATCGACGTTTCGGGCATGAGCCCTTCTTCAGGAGCCCTTCTGAAGAAGGGCTCATGCCCGAAACGTCGATTCTCCTGCTTCTTGGATGCTGCCTGACCTGCTGCGCTTTTCCAGCAACACATTTTCAGCTCTGATCTCCAGCATCTGCAGTCCTCACTTTCTCCTAGAAAATAATCTTGAGAGCTGACCACATGTACGACTCTCCGGAACGAAAACCCACTCCTTATTTAAGAACAAATTGTTTGGTTTTTCCAGAAAAAAACCTTTGCAATGTAAAGAAAACCTTCTAAGACACAGATAGACTTCTTATAATTTTGAATTCAGAATAAAAAAACCTCAGCGGTTCACTGTAGATCTTGAAAATGTTCAATTTTTTAAAAGTTTGTTCGAAAAAATATAATTTTTAAAATTAATTTTCATTGGAATCTTAATAAAACAAAATGGAAGAGGAGAAAGCTAAGAGAGTATCCAGTTCAAGTATTCAAAGTCATAAGGGTCTGGTCAAAACAAATACGGAAAGACTGTTTCCACTCATGAAAAAGATCGAGAGGGAGGGGACAGATTGAAATGAATTGTGATATGAGGAAAAGCTTTATCGTGCATTGAAAAGTTCGGGTCTGGAATGCACTGCCTATGACTGGAGGTAGGCTGAATTGAAGCATTCAAAAGAGATTTTGATTGTTACTTGCAAAAAAAAGGTTGTGCAGGATAACGGGGAGAAGGTAGGAGAACCGCACTCTGTGAACTTCTTATTCAGACAGCTGGTGCAGACACAATAGGTGTGTGGTAGACAAGCAGGAGGCTGGAAGAAAACAGCAAGCCAGGGCAGGTGGAGATGGCAACATTTCTGGTGTAACCCTTCTTCAGGACTGGGGTTGGGCAGAAGGGGAGCTGCAGATAAAGGGGTTGGTGGGAGCAGGGTGGTGAAGTGAGAATAGGTAAAGATAGATAACGGGTATGACCTGATTAGTCAATGGGAGCAACGAATCTGGTAGGTGGCTGGGAGGAGCGATGGGGAGGCTGGGATAGGAAGGGAGTTGGAGAACTCACTGTTGAGTCCTCCGGGCTGTAGGCTGCCCAGGCAGAAGATTTTAGATTAGATTAGACTACCTACAGTGTGGAAACAGGCCCTTCGGCCCAACAAGTCCACATCAACCCTCCGAAGAGAAACCCACCCCCCTATATTTACCCTAACTGATCTACCTAACACTACAGGCAATTTAGCATAGCCAATTCACCTAAGCTGCACATCTTTGGACTGTCGGAGCAAACTGGAGCAAATTCCCACACAGATAGTTGCCTGAGGTGGGAATTGAACCCGGGTATCTGGCGCTGTGAGGCAGCAGTGCTAATCACTGTACCGCCCACTGCCACCGTGCTGTGAAGATGAGATGTTTCTCCAATTTGCAGTTTGGGTCATCATGGCAATGGAGGAGGCTGAGTTGGTTATGTCGGAGAGGGAGTGGGAAGGGGAATTAAAGTGGGCAGTGACTGGAGGGTCTGTTTGGCCTCTGAGGGCCTGGCTGAGGTGCTCGGCGAACCGTTCCCTAAGTATACGTTTGGTTTCCCCGATGTACAGAATAGGCTACATGGCATCCTTCTAGGATGTAACAATTCTGTGATAAAAATGAAAATTCTGTTTATTGAATGAGAAGTCAAGTTCTCCTAGTTTCATTATTTGAACCACTGATATTGATATATATCAATAACTTGGACTTGTGCATGCAGGTAACAATTTGACTTTTTGCAAATCTATGTAGTGCTATGTAGTGTAATAAACATTGAGGAAAATAGTAATAAACTTCAAGAGAATGTGGGCAGCATTGTGGAATAGGCTTACTCATGGCACAGGAAAGTTGATGTACATTGAGATGATACATTTTAATGGGAAAAATGAATAGAGACAGAAAATGATAAATGAAATAATTGTAAAAGGGGTGCTAGAACAGAGACACTTGGTGGTGTTTATGCACAGATCTTTGAAAATATCAGGACAAGTTATAAAACCACTAAAGCACATGGGATCTCAAGCTTTATAAATTGAAGGATAGAGTACAAATAGAACAAGATTTATGCTAACCCTATACTAAACTAGTTCAACCCAGGTGGAGTGTGCTGTCAGTCTTTTTTTTGTTTCCTGCACATTTTAAGAATGATATGAAAGCTTTGGAGAGAGTATAGAAGAGATTAACAAAACTGGTTCCAGGGATGAGGGATTACAGTTTCACAGTTAGACTGGAGAATCTGAAACTGTTCTTCTTAAAGTAGAGAAAACATTGAGGAGACTGGGTAATAGTCTAAAATTATACAAGGTTTAGATTGAGAAGATAAAGTCAAACTATTTCTGTAGTTGAAGTGTTGACAATTAGAGGATAAAGATGACAAGTATGTGAGTAAAGAACAGAGAAGTGGGATTAACGTTTTGGAAGAGATGTCATACACTTATTAGATTCATTGTCTCTTCCTATGCTGCACAATTCTATGATTCTGTAAAAGTTTCCAGAGGATGGGAGACTTGTCTAGACAGCATTGGAATAAGTTTAGAGGTAACAAAGCTAGAGGGTTTCAGCACCAAATGAGTTGAAGCAGGTTTGAAAGTGGGGAAAGCATAGGAAGTGGAAGTAGATGGTCCTAGTTTTATGGAGGATACAGGATTGGATGATGTCTCAGGGTCAAATATGAAATAAAAATTGTGAATAGTCTGATTTTAGCCTCAGAGATGGGACAATTTGTTGCACACTGGTGCTTCTACAGCAGCAGTGTAAGCAGTCAGAACAAATGGTAAGCCCTGTTGACTATTAGAAGAAGAATTGGTGGAAATAAACTTACCTAATGGATGCCCTCTTACAACTAGGTTCCAGCTGAGGAATCTCTTACAACAATCACCATTTGATTTTCCTAATCTTTGGATTGAGACGGGACTTATCAGTTGTTTCCTTAATTATTCATCCTCACAAGATAACAATCATGTCTACAATGTTAAACTAAAATGGGAAGTATGGATAGCACAGTTTCCATGAATATTAAGGTTCTGAGGAAAATTACTGCCAACCCTTCACATATATCTAGTCTATTTACCTCTCACTAATATGTTTAAATTAATAATTCAGTTAGGAAAAGGCTAAAGTAAAGGGAAGAATTCCAAAAAATTCACCCTCCTAGCGAGAGCATGTATCACAAAATTTCATGATTTTACATAATTTTAATGGACAGAAAATCATGGGGAGAGGAATTTTGATTTTGTGGTAAACATTTTCATTGGCTAAGGCTTCTGACTGAAAAGTTCCATTTATAAAATCAGTATTATCCTTTTAAAAGTTGCTTGGGAAAAAGAAAAGTAAATTAGTCAACTTAGTAATAGTTAAGAGTTTCTACTTACTTGTATGTAGACTTGTATTCAAATTCCTTAGGGATAGATGTTGAATACATAACTTGCTAGAACTTCAGTTAAGTGCAACTGAAAATGGATACTGACGGAAAATGTGGCAACAGAGGTCTCTCTGTGACCCTGACCATGAGAATTCTGCTTCTGGTACCTGTAAATAAATTAAGCCGTCCACATATTTATAAATATACTTTTGTGTTTGATTGTTTGGCACTGATTTTTCACTTGGGTTTAACCTCTGTACCTGCTTCAGAAAATGGCCCACACTGTGGGGTGGCACAGTGGTTAGCACTGTTGCCTCACAGCACCAGGGTCCCAAGTTTGATTCCAACCTTGGATGAATGTCTGTGTGGAGTTTGCACATTCTCCTTGTGTTTGCGTGGGTTTCCTCTGGGTGCTCTGGCTTCCTCCCACAGTCCTAAGATGTGCAGGTTAGGTGAATTGGCCATGATAAATTGCCCATAGTGTTAGCTGCATTGGTCAGAGGGAAATGGGTCTGGGTGGGTTACTCTTCGGAGGGTCGGTCTGGACTTGTTGGGCCGAAGGGCCTGTTTTCACGCTGTAGGGAATCTAATCTAATCTAATCAAACAACACCAAGATAGAATTTGTAAATAATCAAAGTTATAGCTCGAGATATGCAAGAGAAATATCTTGCAATCTTTGTTTCAGGAAGACTCCATTGCAGAAATCCCTTTTCTACAGCGGACTACACCATTTCAGCCATAGCACTCATATAACACTTCACAGGAGTCAACATTGTTTAAGGACTAAGTGGCAGAATTTTCAATTTATTTACAGGTACCAGAAGCAGAATTCTCATGGTCAGGGTCAAAGAGAGACCCCTGATGCCATATTTTTCTTCAGTACCCATTTTCAGTTGCACTTAACTGAAGATCTCGCTAGGAGGGTGAATTTATTGGAATTCCTTCCTTTATTTTAGCCTTTTCCCAACTGAATTATTAATTTAAACATATTAGTGAGAGGTAGATAGATTAGATATATATGAAGGGCTAGCAGTAATTTTCCACAGAACCTTAATATTCATGGAAACTGCGCTATCCATACTTCCCATTTTAGTTCAACATTGTAGACATGATTGTTATCTTGTGAGGATGAATTATTAAGGAAATAACTGATAAATCCTACCTCCATCCGAAGATTAGGAAAATCAAATGGTGATTGTTGTAAGAGATTCCTCAGCTGGAACCTAGTTGTAAGAGGGCATCCATTGGGTAAGTTTATTTCCACCAATTCTTCTTCTAATAGTCAACAGGGCTTACCATTTGTTCTGACTGCTTACACGGCTGCTGTAGAAGCACCAGTGTGCAACAAATTGTCCCATCTCTGAGGCTAAAATCAGACTATTCACAATTTTTATTTCATATTTGACCCTGAGACATCATCCAATCCTGTATCCTCCATAAAACTAGGACCATCTATTTCCACTTCCTATGCTTTCCCCACTTTCAACCCTGCTTCAACTCATTTGGTGCTGAAACCCGGAACCTGGTTGTATAGGGCTTCCTTTGGGTAAGTTTATTTCCACCAACTCTTCTTCTAATAGTCAACAGGGCTTATCAGTATTAAGTGCATTTCATACTAATCAGATGATATTCGTTTGAGACTGGTAACTATATTACACTTGGTAAGAGACATCTTCTACCACGTTAACAACAGAATTAAGCCAAAAAGATGTACAAAGTTAAAAATCACACAACACCAGGTTGTAGTCCAACAGGTTCATTTGGAAGCACTAGCTTTGGGAGCGCTGCTCATTCATCAGGTGGTTGTGGAGTATAAAATCATAAGACACCGAATTCATAGCAAATTCTGAGCTATAAATTCTTTGCTATATATGCTATGCAATGTGGTTGAGGGGAATACTGAGATACAGGCTACTCGACTAGATGGGAAGTCCACTGGGCCAGACGGATTTATCCTAGGATTCTCTGGGAAGCCAGGGAGAAGACTGTTGAGCCTTTGGCTTTGATCTTTATGTTGTAATTGATTACAGGAATAGTGCCAGAAGACTGGAGGATTGCAAATGTTGTTCCCTTGTTTAAGAAGGGGAGTAGAGACAACCCTGGAAATTATTGACCTGTGAGCCTTACTTTGGTTATGGGTAAAGTGTTGGAAAGGGTTATAAGAGAGAGGATTTATAATCATCTAGACAGGAATATGTTGATTAGGGATAGTCAACACAGTTTTGTGAAGGGTAGGTCGTGCCTCACAAATCTTATTGAGTTCTTTGAGAAGGTGACCAAACAGGTGGATGAGGGTAAAGTAGTTGATGTGGTATATATAGATTTCAGTAAAGCATTTGATAAGGTTCCCCATGGTAGGTTCTTGCACAAAATACGGAGACATGGGATTGAGGGTGATTTAGGGATTTATATCAGAAATCGGCTAGCTGAAAGACAGAGGATGGTAGTTAATGGGAAATATTCATCCTGGAGCTCAGTTACTAGTGAGGTACCACAAGGATCTGTTTTGGATCCACTAGTGATTGTCATTTTTATAAATGACTTGGATGAGGGCATAGAAGGATGGGTTAATAAATTTGCAGATGACACTAAGGTTGGTAGAGTTGTGGATAGTGATGAAGGTTGTTGTAGGTTACAGAGAGACATAGATGAGCTGCAGAGCTGGGCTGAGATGTGGCAAATGGAGTTTAATATGGAAATATGTGAGATTGTCACCCAGGTTGATAGGGCTCTTAAGATCGAAACGGTGTATTAGATTTTATCGGTAGAGGGATTGAGTTTTGGAACCATGAGATCATGCTGCAGCTGTACAAAACTCTGGTGTGGCCACTATTGGAGCACTGCCTACAGTTCTGGTCACCACATTATAGGAAGGATGCGGAAGCTTCGGAAAGGATTCAGAGGAGATTTACTAGGATATTGCCTGGTATGGAGGGAAGGTCTTACAAGGAAAAGCTGAGGGACTTGAGGCTATTTTTGTTCGAGAGAAGAAGGTTGAGAGGTGACTTAATTGAGACATATACGATAATCAGAGAATTAGATAATGTAGACAGTGAGAGTCTTTTTCATCAGATTGCGATAGCTAGCACGAGGGGACATAGCTTTAAATTCAGATGCGATAGTTAAAGGACAGATGTCAGACATAGTTTCTTTACTCAGGGAGTAGGAGGGACGTGGAACACATTGCCTGCAAAAGTAGCATACTCATTAACTTTAAGGCATTTAAATGGTCATTGGATAGGCATGTGGACCAGATTGGAATAGTATATTTAGATGGGCTGCAGATTGGTTCCACAGGTTGGCACAACATCGAGGGCTGAAGGGCCTGTACTGCACTGTAATGCTCTTTGTTCTAAGTCTGCTTCACCATTCAATAAGATCATGGGTCATCTGATTGCATCCTTCAATTCCTCCCTATCCCTGAGAATGTTTCACATCTTGTTTAATAAGAAGCTGATTTTAAAAGTTGAAGGACTCCGCTACTTCAAATTTCAGAGTTCAGAACACTCTCAATGGCTGAGGTTAAGATAAAGTTAAATTTTAACATTTTTTAAGGTTTTCTAATTGCAGTACCTGCATACTAACTTTCTGTGATTCATACAGAACCTTGATCCTTTTGCATTTCACAACTCTGCAATCTCTCACTATTTAGATAACTTAGATGCTGTGTTTTAATGCTTCCTGTCATTGAATTGAGTTGAATTGAATTGAATTTATTGTCACGTGTACAGAGGCAAAGTGAAAAGCTTTATCTTGCGAGCAATGCAGGCAGATCATATAGTTACATAGCATAGATAAGTAAATAATAGGTAAACAGTGGCAAAATCCAAAACACAGGTACAGGCTAGTGCTAAGAGTTTGTGAATCCATTCAGTATTCTAACAACAGTAGAGTAGAAATTGTTTCAAAACTGGCTGGTGCATGTGTTCAGGCTTCTGTACCTTCTCCCCGATGGTAGAGGTTGTAGAAAGGCATTGCCAGGGTGGGATGGATCTTTAAGAATGCTGGTGGCCTTTCCCTGACAATGGGCCTGGTAGATGGATTCTATAGATGGGAAGTTAGCCTTTGTGATTGTTTGGGCTGAGTTCACCACTCTCTGTAACTGTCTCTGATCTTGCATGGTATAGTTGCCATATCAGGTAGCGATACATCCAGACAGAATGCTCTCGATGGCGCACCTATAAAAGTTGCTAAGGGTATTCGCCACCCTGCCAAATTTTCTCAGATGTCTGAGGAAGAAAGGACATTGTTGGGCCTTTGTAACCACTGCGTTCACATGGAGAGTCCAAGAAAGCTTGTTGTGGATGACCACTCCCCGGAGCTTCACATTGTCCACTTGTTCCACCTCTGTGCTGTTAATGTGTAGGTGGGCATGAGTAACATTCCGCCGAAAGTCAGTAATGAGCTTCTTGGTTTTGCTGGCATTGACAGCTAGGTCGTTCTCAATGCACTATTTTTCCAGGTCTTCCACTTCCCATCTGTAGCCTGTTTCGTTGCCATCTGAAATTCGACCGACTACAGTGGTGTCATCAGTGAACCTGTAAGTGGCATTAGTCTGGTATTTGGCAATGCAGTCATGGGTATACAGTGAGTTCAGTAGGGGGCTGAGTACGCATCCTTGGGGGGCTCCAGTGTTGAGTGTTAGTGACAATGAAATATTGTCCACAATCTTCACTGATTGTGGCCTGTGGGTCAGGAAACTGAGGATCCAGTTGCAGAGAATGGGGCTTGATCTGAGATCATCAAGTTTAGTAATCAGTATCGAAGGGATGTTGATGTTGAAGGCTGAAGTGTAGTCAATGAGTAGTATTCTTACGTAGCTGTCCTTGGTGTCAAGACGTTCTAGGGAGGAGTGAAGGGCAAGTGATATGGCATCTGATGTGGATCTGTAGGCAAATTGGAGTGGGTCAAGAGTAGTGGGGAGGCTGGAGTTGATTAATGCCATGACCAGCCTTTCAAAGCACTTCATGACTTCTGAAGTTTTGGCCACTGGGTGGTAGTCATTGAGACATGCTGCACGAACCTTCTTAAGCACAGGGATGATGTTGGCTCTCTTGAAACAGGCAGGGATGGTGACCTGCTGCAGAGAGAGGTTGAAGATGTCCGAGAAGACCTGTGCCAGTTGATCTGCGCATGCTCTGAGTAAAAGGCCTGGTACTCCGTCTGGTCCCATCTCTTTCCTTGGATTCACAAGAAGGAAAACATATCTGACCTCGGATGCAGTAGCTGTTGGGAGAGGTTCATCCGGACTTGTTGGAATAGGTGTTACCTCTCTGCCGAAGGTCTACTCAAAGTGAGCATAGAAGGTGTTGAGACGATCTGGGAGGGATGTATCATCATCTGTTATGTTGCACTATTTCTTTTTAGAGCCTGTGATGGCATTCAGTCCTTACCATAGTCGCCAGTGGATCTGCTGATCTGAAGGCCTCACACCTGGTTTTTAGCAGGTTCTGTATATCCTGATTCATCCAGGGTTTCCTGTTGGGAACACCTGGATTGACTTTTTTGGTATGCAGTCCTGCATGCACTTGCTGATAAAGTCTGTGACGGTGGCGACATACATGTCTAAGGTACCTGCAGACTATTTGAACATGGCCCAATCAGCCGATTCCAGACAGCACTGGAGTTAATCCTCTGTCTCTTCCAACCAGCACTGGACCTGTGTTGCATTTTTGCCTGTGAGCAGGAAGAAGAAATACAACATTCTGGTCGGAGTTCCCAAAATGAGGGCAGGGAATGGAGCAGTAGGCATCTTTCACAACGGTGTAGCAGTGGTCTAAAATGTTCGAGCCTCTGGTGGGGCAGGTAATGTTCTGGTGGTACTTGGACAACACCTTCCTTCGATTGGCTTGATTGAAGTCGCCTGTTACAATAAACAGGGCCTCGGGGTGTTCCATCAGCAGGGTGTTAGTGATGGAATACAGCACATCCAGAGCTTCCTCAAACTTTGCTTGTGATGGTATTTACACAGCAGTTAGTATAGCAGTGGTAAATTCCCGTGGTAGACAGAAGGGCGGCATTTGATGGTGAAGAATTCAAGGTTTGGGGAGCAATGGCTATCTAGGGTTGCACTGTCCACGCACCACAAGTTGTTGATTTAAAAAGCAAACTCCTTCAACCTTTGTCTTAACTGAACACGCTGTACAGTCCGTACAATGGATAGAAAAACCATCAGCCTGAAGTGCGCAGTTGGGAATGGACGGGTTGAGCCAGGATTCTGTGAACTAGGCAGAAGTGGGTATGGCAGATGCTGGAGATTAGAGTCAAGATTAAAGTGGTGCTGGAAAAGCACAGCAGGTCAGGCAGTATCCAAGGAAGTGCTGGCAAAACACAGCAGGTCAGGCAGTATCCAAGATGGTGCTGGAAAAGCGCAGCAGATCAGGCAGTATCCGGGGTAGTGCTGGAAAAGCACAGCAGGTCAGGCAATATCCGAGATGGTGCTGGAAAAGCACAGCAGGTCAGGCAGTATCTGAGATGGTGCTGGAAAAGCACAGCAGGTCAGGCAATATCCGAGATGGTGCTGGAAAAGCACAGCAGGTCAGGCAGTATCTGAGATGGTGCTGGAAAAGCACAGCAGGTCAGGCAGTATCCGGGGTAGTGCTGGAAAAGCACAGCAGGTCAGGCAGTATCCGAGATGGTGCTGGAAAAGCACAGCAGGTCAGGCAGTATCCGGGGTAGTGCTGGAAAAGCACAGCAGGTCAGGCAGTATCCGGGGTAATGCTGGAAAAGCACAGCAGGCCAGGCAGTATCCGAGGTAGTGCTGAAAAAGCACAGAAGCAGAGTGCGCAGCTGTCCCACATTCATGTTGGAAGCTGAGCCGTGATTTGAATTCGTCCATCTTGTTCTCCAGAGATTGTACATTTGCTAGGAGTAAGCTAGAAAGGAGGGTCCTGAAACTATGCAGTCTTGTTCTTAATAGCAGGCTAGCACGCTTACTCCGATTCCTCGCAGGTCTCTTACATTTGAGTGATCCAGTGGTCTGGTGGAGTTGATTGTGACTGCTTCCAGTTAAGTGATCCTTCCTAGGACCCTGTGGAGCAGGTACGCTGCAGTTTGGTGTATTTTTTCAGAGGGTCTGCTTAGGACCCAGTGTAGCAGGTAATTTACTGTGTGATTTTTTACTGGAGGGAGTTTGCTTAGGACCCAGTGAAGAAGTTCCTGGGGATTTGCTGCTCCAGGTCCAGCCATTTTTTTTTGCAGAGGTGTTTGGGCTGCTCTCCAGGTATGCTCTGATTGATTTCATGTCAGGCAGACGTCTTATGGGGCTGGGAGTATTTCGTGAGGCAGGGCTCTCGGATCATAAAGGACAATTTCACATTTTCCCACAATATCTCCCATTCGCCTCATCTAACTTATCTGAAATCATTTGCAGGTTTCTTATGTCCTTTTCAGAACTTCCTTTCATCTAAATCATTTATATGGTTTGCAAGTAGTTGGTCCCAGCACTGATTTTATGGCACACTACTTGTTACATCTTGCCAATCTGTAAAAGACCCATTGATGCTGACTCTCTGCTCTCTGGGTTCTAACAAATCTTCTATCCGTGTCAGTATATTATCTGCTACACAATAAGCTTTTCTATTTTCTGCAATAATCTTTGATGTGGTGATTTATTAAGTGTTTTCTAGGAATCAAAGTATAGTACATTTACTGGGGTTCCCTTGAATACACCACAAGGGTTATTTCCTCAAATAACTCTAGTGGATTGGTCAAACTTAGTTTTGTGACTCAGAAATCATGCTTGACTCTGATTCTTTATCTTGAAAGTGCCCTGCTATATCTTACGTAATAATAACTTTTAACATTTTCGAATGACAATGTTAAATTGATTGGCCTGCAGTCTCTTTTTCTGTCTTTCTCCCTTTTAGAATAAATGAGTTATATTCACTATTGTCCAATCTAATGGGATCATCTCTGAATCACTGACCATTTCTTTTAAAACCTTTAAAATGAAGTCCATCAGTACCTGGGCAGTCATCAGCCTGCAGTTCCAACAATTTAGTCAGTACCATTTCTGATTGCAATTATCCTGAGTTCCTCCTTCGATCAATGTCTGATTTACCATTGCTTTTGGGATGTTATCTGTATTGTATTTAGTGAAGACTGATGAAAAATGCCTGATCAATTCATCTTCTATCTCCTTCTTTTCCATGATTGAATCTCCAGACTAATTTTTTTCTTATTCACTTTGTTAACTCTTTCCATTTAAAAAATACTTATGGAATCTCTTTCTCTTTGGTTTTGTATTTCTGTGTAGGTTTCTCTCATACTATGATTTTTCCCCTTTATTAATTTTTTGGCTTTTCATTTTTTTAAATACTCTGTCCAATCTTCCAACCTATCACCTGTTTTTACAGAATTATATACTTTTTCTTTAAGTTCTATTCTATCTTCAACATTTCTACTTAACCACAGATGATGTTTCCATCTTTTGGCATTTTTCTTTCTCTTTGAAATGTATTTATTCTGTGTATTCTGAAATATCCCTTTAAATGTCTGCCTCTGCATGTCCATTGACCTATCCTTCAAACTAATTTTGCCAAGTCTGCTTTCCTGCCCCAAAATTACCCGTATTTAAATTTGAAGAAGTTTTCAAATTATGGTCACTTAATCATATTAATCCTTAAGAGAGTCTTGCATGTATGTCACACCTTTCATGATGTTGGAACATCTCAAAAAGCCTTTTACTGCTGTTGATGACTTTGTGAAGTGTAGTCACGGTTTTAATGTAGGAAGTACAACAGCCAATGTGCACAGAAACTCCCTCAGACAGCAAAGTAATCATGATGAAATTATCTGACTGGAGACACTGGGGATATTCTTCCTTCTCTTCCTTGAAATTATGCCATGGGATCTTTTTTATATCCACTTGAGAGAGCAGGTAGCATTGTGATTTAAATATTCTTCAAAGAATGGAGAGTAGCAATCCCTCAGAATTGCACTGGAATATCATCCTAGATTTTTTATTTCCTTAAATCTATGGAATGAGGCTTAAGTCCTCAGCCTACTGACTCAGAAGGAAGAGTGCTCTCGACTAAGCCACTGTGGACACCAATGTGTGAAATCTGTGCCTCTTGGCCGCAATTTGTTCTTAGAGATGTTAGACATCTATAAAAAAGATTCTGTGCCTTTCTGCTGGTTGTAGCCCTATACTGTGGCCCTCTGGACAAAACTGACATTTATCAAAAATGATAGCAGATTAAACTAAGTGTAATAATTTGGGAGAGAAATGAAAGAGAGAAACAGCTTTTTTGTCTCTGGGGGAACTGATGAACAGGGCAAACTGCATTGTACTCACAGAAAACTATTCAGCCATTTGTTGGAATTCTTTTAAACCATTTTACCTGGGTTTTAAAACCAAAAGAGAAAATGCTGGAAAATCTCAGCAGGTCTGGCAGCATCTGTAAGGAAAGAAAAGAGCTGATGTTTCGAGTCTAGGGTCAGTTAGACTCGAAACGTCAGCTTTTTTCTCTCCTTACAGATGCTGCCAGACCTGCTGAGATTTTCCAGCATTTTCCCTTTTGGTTTGATTCCAGCATCCACAGTAATTTGCTTTTACCTGGGTTTTATACTAACTATTGCACTAAAATCTGAGAAGATTTAAGAAAATATATCTTCTTTAACAACCAGGAATAGACATGTTGGAGAGTGAGGACTGCAGATGCTGGAAAGTCAGACATGTTGCCTTTTTCAAAGGTGGGAAGTCAGTGGACAGAATATAATGGCCATAGGTGTCTATGGAAGTCTGATGGAGACCAAGTTATGATTATTTCTGGAAGTCCCATTGGATTAAGTTCCACTCATGCAGCGGTAATTGCTATAGTGTTGTTTACTTCACAAGGAGCAATTTCCCACAGGGTTTCCTATTGCAGGGTAAGATGCTGGCAGCTCCCCAACATTGGCAGTGCTACTGGAGGTAGAGGCCACAGCTGGTACTACAGTGAGGCAACTAGAAAGATTGTTATTAGAGCTCCTAGCCTAAGGTGGGTAGAATAATCTGGTATTTAGTGAAGGTGTAGTCTCATGGTCATATGTCATTACTTCTTAGAAAGGCGTACACAGGATATCATCACTGTATTATAGTACTTGACCTGAGGGCATAAAGATCTCATATTTCATCTTACCTAAGATCACTTGAAGCAATACACTCTACTGGTGCGTGGTCTTCTCTTGTAACATAATAGCTCAATATTAGACCAGACAGATATGTGCCAAAGCAATGTAATGAATTAACATACTGGTTATCTGTTGAATTCTTCAATGTCCTGGTAACAATTCTTACATCATGCAAGATAACATAGCATTGCCACATCAAGTAAATCATCCTGTTGGAGGAAACTCACATGAGGAATCATTATCAAAAGCACAGGGGTTGGCACTCCAAAGGGCCTTTCCTTGATGCTGATGTTGTAATTTATTGTGAAGTGAACGCATGCGTGTGTGTGCACTTGGTTGTGTGTCTGGAGTGAAGTGAGCTGTGAGATGTTTTTGCCAGGCGAATACATAGGCACAGAATTACAGAATCAGTGGAGGTTGGCTGCCAAAATTTGCTGGAACAGAGCACTGGAATTTTATCAATAAGAACATAGAAGCAGCTGTACATGGTCAAAACAGATTTGCGAAATTGATTACATTGTAAATATCTGAGGAAAGGCAGGGTAGAATGGGAGAGGAGAACAGGTAAACTTCAGGTGGCTACCAGTTTTGATGGATACAGTTTGCACATATTCATAGTTGCAGTAATTGTCTCAAAGCAATTTCTTTAGTTTAATTCTCCAACCTCTGAGTCTCATCTTCAATGATGTTTCAATGGTGCATTTTTCAGAAAGCAGTTATTAGAGGCTGGTAGAAAACCTGTTTATGACCTCATTCTTTAATGTTCTGACTCATAACAGAGACAAAAGATTTTATTGGAATATTTTAATGTCAATATGAAGGGACTAGGAAAGCAATGGAGTATAACAAGTATTGGGCAACAACAACAAATTAAATCCATGATTAAAGTATTTCAGTAAAAGTGACCATTTAATGTTTGAACTTCTCTCATCAGGTTTCCTTTCATGGCATGGACTGTAACAACCTTAAAAACGACATCCTACTCCACCTCTGTGCAGCTTTCTATCATGGCCAACCACACTATTCTCCACTAACATCTCTCTTTCACTTCCAGTTTGATAGGGGTGCCTTTGTCTAATTCCAATCCTATTTAAGCAGAGAATAGTCTTTTATCCTGCTGACACACCATAACCACTGGTGTCAACTGAGGATGCATCTTGAGCCATCTATTACTTCCCGTTGGCATGCCATCCCTCAGTATATTATTCAAAATATTGGACTGGATTCCTGTTTGGAATCAAGCTTCTACATGGATAAATTTCCTGGTGTAGACTTTGCCTTGGTGTCAGCTGTCCAACTATATTTCTACAGAATTGGCCAATGAATGGCCAGGGAGCATGCTCCCTGTTAAATTGCGATGTGGAGATGTAAGTATTGGTCGGGGGTGTGTAAGGTCAGAGGTCGCTCAACACCAGGTTATAGTCCAACAGTTTATTTGAAATCACAAGCTTTTAGAGCGTTGCTCCTTAGTCAGGTGGAGCAGCTTGTGGTGGAGCTCACGAGGGAATGGGCAATACTGGATTTCGTGTTGTGCAATGAGGCAGACTTGATAAGGGAGTTTAAGGTGAAAGAACCCTTTGGAAGCAGTGATCATAATATGATAGAATTTAGTCTGCAATTTGAGAGGGAGAAGATAGAATCAGAGATAACAGTATTATCGCTCGATAAAGGCAACTCCAGAGGCATGAGGGAGAAGCTGGGTAGAATTGGCTGGGAAAGGATCCTAGCAGGAAAGACAGTGGAACTGCAATGGCAGGGGTTTCTGGGAGTATTTCAAGAGACATAGCAGAGATTCATCCTGAGGAAAAAGCATGGCGGAGGGAGGATGAAGCAACCATTACTGACTAGAGAAGTCAGGGATAGCATAAAAGCAAAAGAGAAAGCATATAATGTGGTGAAGGATAGTGGGAAACCAGAGGATTGGGAAGCTTACAAAGACTAACAAAGGGCAACAAAAAAAAGGAGGGAGAAGATTAAATATGAGGGAAAGCTAGCCAATAATATTAAGGAAGACTGTAAGAGAATTTCTTTAGATATACAAAGAGCAAAACAGAGGCAGAAGTGGATATTGGGCCACTGGAAAATGACACTGGAGAGATCGTAATGGTGAACAAGGAAATGGCTGAGGAACTGAACAATTACTTTGTGTCAGTCTTCACTGTGGAAGACACAAGTATTATCCCAAACGTTTAAAGAGTGAGGGGTCCGAGCTGAGTGTGGTGGCCATGACCAAGCAGAAGCTGCTAGAAAAACGGAATGGCCTGAAGGTGGATAAATCACCTGGACTAGATGGACTACACCTAGGAGAAAGTGAGGACTGCAGATGCTGGAGATCAGAGCTGAAAATGTGTTGCTGGAAAAGCGCAGCAGGTCAGGCAGCATCCAAGGAGCAGGAAAATCGACGTTTTGGGCAAAAGCCCTTCATCTGGAATAGATGCAGGGTGCCTGCAGAGTGGAGAGATAAATGAGTGGGGAGAAAGTAGCATAGAGTACAATAGGTCAATGGAGGAGTGGGGATGGAGGTGATAGGTCAGAAAGGAGGGTGGGAGAAGGTAGCAAAGAGTACAATGGGTGAATGGGGGGGGAATAAAGGTGATAGGTCAGAGAGGAGGGTGGAGTGGATAGATGGAAAGGAAGATAGGCAGGTAGGACAGGTCATGAGGGTGGTGCTGAGCTGGAAGGTTGGAGCTGGGGTGAGGTGGGGGAAGGGGAAATGAGGAAACTGGTGAAATCCACATTGATGCCATTGTGAAGAATGAGATTTCTGAATACTTGGAAGTGTGGGGTAAAACAGGGCAATGTCAGCATGGTTTCATTAAGGGGACATCATGCCTGACCAATCTTCTAGCATCCTTTGAGGAAGTAACAAGCAGGCTATATCAAGGAGAGCCAATGGATGTTACTACCTGAACTTCAAGAAGGCTTTTGGCAAGGTGCCATACAGGAGGCTACTGAGTAAGATATGAGACCATGGTGTCAGAGGCAAGGTGCTAGCACGGATAGAAGCTTGGCTGTCAGGCAGAAAGCAGAAAGCAGAGAGTGAGGATAAAGGGCCCTTCTCAGAATGGCAGTCGGTGACAAGTGGTGTTTCACAAGGCTCAGTGATGGGACCGCAACTTTTCACTTTATACATTTAATGATTCTAGATGAAAGAACTGAGGGCATTCTGGCTAAGTTTGCAGACAATACAAAGATAGGTAGAGGGACAGGTAACATTGAGAAGGCGGGGAGGCTGCAGAAGGATTTGGACAGGTTATGAGAGTGGGCAAAGAAGTGGTAAATGGAGCACAATGTGGGAAAGTGCGAAGACATGCACTTTGACAGGAATAATAGAGGCATGGACTATTTTCTAAATGGGGAGAAAATTCAGAAGTGTGAAGTGCAAAGAGACTTGAAAGTTTTAGTCCAGGACTCTGTCAAGGTAAACTTGCAGGTAGTTTGTAGTTAAGAAGGTAAATGCAATGATGGCATTTATTTTGACAGGACTTGAATATAAAAGCAGGGATGTACTTCTGAGGTTGTATAAGGCTCTGGTCTGACCACATTTGGAGTAGTGTGTGCAGTTTTGGGCCCCATATCTCAGGAAGGATGTACTGTCCCTGGATGGGATTTAGAGAAGTTTCACAAGAATGGTCCCAGGAGGGAAAAGCTTAACTTATGAGGAACGTCTGAGGACCCTGGGTCTACACTTGATGGAGTTTAAAAGGCTGGAGGGGGACGGGGTGTGGCAAGGCAGGGATCTAATTGAAACATACAGAATACTGAATGGCCTGGACAGAGTAGATGTTGGGAAGATGTTTCCATTGGTAGGAGAGACCAGAACCTAATGGTACAGCCTTAGAGTAAAGGGAAGACCTTTTCATAATGAAGTTAAAGAAAAACTTATTCAGCCAGAGAGTGGTGAACCTATGGAATTCATTGCCACAGAAGGCTGTGGAGGCCAGGTCATTGAGAATATTTAAAACAGAGACAGATAGGTTATTGAGTATCAAGGGGTTCAAGGCTTACAAGATGAAAGCTGCAGAATAGGGTTGAGAAACATATCAGCCATGATTGAATGGCAGAGCAGACTCGTTGGGCTGAATGGCCTAAGTTCTGCTCCTATGTCTTATGGTCTAATGGACAAGAGAGAGCAATCACATTCCAATGGAGGATGTGTTATCAGATAAGTTTCCCTACTTTTCTTAAAGTACAAATCCTGAGATCCTTTAACCTACAGAACAATAGGGCCTCAGTTCAACATTTTGTTTAAAAAATGAAGTCTCTGACAGTGGTGTTATCCCATTGTTGACACCAAAGTTGTACCATACATTATATACTCAAGCATCTGCAGTGGGTTTAAAACTCAAATGTCTTCTGACCCAGAGGCAAAAAGCCACTACTGCACAATGGCTGGAAGACAGATGATCAAGCACAATCTCCCAGTATTTACAATCTCAACTGAGTTTTTTACATTCAGCAGCCAATAACCAGTATAAAAGTAGCTTGAATTTGACTCCAATATACTGGTGATAATAACATAATTGCACAGAAACTGGATTTGACAGTTTGCAACTATAGTACAGAAATTGAGTTTAGGACTGTCAACTTAAGACACTTTTAGCGTGGGTTTCCTCCGGGTGCTCCGGTTTCCTCCCACAGTCACAAAGATGTGCGGGTCAGGTGAATTGGCCAAGCTAAATTGCCCGTAGTGTTAGGTAAGGGGTAAATGTAGGGGTATGGGTGGGTTGCGCTTCGGCGGGTCGGTGTGGACTTGTTGGGCCGAAGGGCCTGTTTCCACACTGTAAGTCTAATCTAATCTAGACTCTTCCTTTTATTCAGTTCTTTGGAGCACTGTCGAGGAAATAGTTTCTGGTGGTTATACTGCTAAACTTATTCTCCATTACTGATGACTGTGCAGTTATTTCAGATGAACAGAGGTCGGAATCCTGTCATCAACTCACCATTTATTTACATGTGCACAAAGGAAATATAATAAATCACCAGATTAAGGCCTGTAAGGAATAGGCCCAGTGTCTGGATATATCCATAGTGCATGTCACACTGGACCTCATCTCTATTGGTTGGTTGGAGTTCATACATGCTCATATTGATTTTCCAGATAGTTAGCCTCTCTTGATAAATGCCTTGTTACTCTGAAATATTTTACCATTTTAGGGAGTTGGGAACAATTCAGGAAACACATATTTTGACTTTAAACAGGATCTGATCTTTTTGAATTATTCTTCTTGCAATTAGGAAAGGTTTGGTGAAGAAGTTAACTTAACTCATTACCTGTGCTCCAATTTTGTTTCCTTTTTCTTTGTAGGTTTTGGCATGACTTTCATTTTCTATCGTGTTTGCTTTCAGACATCAGTTGTATGTACTTCTATCATTCACAGCTCCTTTCAACATATACAGCAGCGCCTTGACTTACGAACTTAATCCGCTGTGGGACCCGGTTCGCAAACCGAAAAGTTTGCGAACTGAATCAATTTTCCCATTGTTCGGATAGTCAAAGCACGCATAGCAAAGCAGAACAATTACAATGAAACCACGGGCTTTTTGCGTTCGTACCTTCGTTTGTACCTTGAATTTCGTATGTATGTTGAAGCAAAATTTTACGTACAGTCCTGTTCGTAAACTGATTTGTTCATGAACAGGGTCGTTCGTATATCGAGGTGCTACTGTATTTTGTTTATTTGTCCTATTACCACTCCCTTTGGCCTTGCACTACCAACTTTTTTTGGTATTAATCTCTCCTGTCTGTCATCTTATCACAGACCTCTCATTTTGCTCTTTCTCTTCCTTCTCTTGCTTTTAACTCTTTTTATTTTAACAGTTCCTAGTACTAATGAGAATTTATTGACATGAAATATCACGCTGAATGGAATCTTCCCAGCTCCTGAACAAAGGGAAGTCTATAGGGGAATTATGGTGAGATTAAAAAAAAGTTCAATTCTACAACCAAGGTTTCTTTTTCTCAGAGTGTCAGGATGTCTTTTTTATTTCTTTTTTTCTTTTTCTCTTTTTTTCTTTTCCCCCACACTACTGCCTGACAGTGGTAGTGTTTAATTTTCCCAGCACCCATTTCGTGTGTGTGTAGGTGTAAAACAGCGTAAAACAACAAATATGTAAGTCTTTATTTATATTCCACCACCAGGAAGAAAAGAAACCCTGAGTGGCCAATGACAAGCAATGCCCTTCTCAAAGGCAATGCTGTGTGATCAAACAGTGAAGGGGAGGGCAGGGATAAAATCAAAATAACCAAGATTTTAATGGGGAGATCAGAATCTTGCTCATGAATCGACGAGGGGCATGCATTAATGTCTCATTATCACCTAATCTCATCTCATTTATTTGCAGTTTGCTATTTTACCAGGTCGTGGAGAGAAACTGGATGGTGAGAGTTCCAAATATGTAAGCTTATGTAGATACCTGGCTACTATAACTTGCTGCTCCTTCCTCCAGGCCTCCAGCTTGCCCAGCACTCTCCAACAGCATGGGATACGCTCTTAGGGGCAATGGCTGCCTGCATCCTCATCCATGGAGTTTGGCATAGAACACATAGCAGCTTCACCACTCAACCCTGCAGAGTGATGGCTTGTTTACAATAGTTATCCATTCGATGCTGCACTTTGGAACTCACTGATGCCTTTAATTGTGATGCAGCTGCTATGTCATTTCATGCACGTGAATGGGCACTCATCTAATGCATCAGGGCATCATAGAGCTGATGGCACGCTCTGTGAGCACTCACTAATAGCGGTGTGATGTATACTTTTTTAAAAATTAATTTATGGAATGTAGGTGTTGCTGGCTGGACCAGCCTTTCTTGCCTATCCATAGTTGCCCTTGAGAAGGTCGTGGTCAGCTCCCTTCTTGAACTGCTGCAGTTCATGAGTTGTAGGTAGACCCTCAATTCTCTTAGGGAGGGAATTGGGTTTTGGCCTAAGGACACTGAAGGAACAGAAATATATTTCCAAGTCAGGACAGTGAGTGGTTTGGAGAGCAACTTGCAGGTGCTGGTATTCCCAAGTATCTGTTACCCTTGCCCTTCTAGCTGGTAGTGGTCATGGGTTTGGAAGATATTGTCGCAGGAGCTTTGGTAAATTTCTGCAGTGAATTTTGTAGATACAATGCACAGCTCTGATGAAGGTTGTGAACCCCAAAAATTAAAATGTTCTGTTTTGCTGGCTTATCCTAGTGCTTAGAGGCAATGGGAGCTCAAGGGTTAAAGGTCCCCTATTGGAATGATTCTCTGTGTATTTGACTGTATGCCTATCCTGATGAAGGGCTTTTGCCCGAAACGTCGCTTTTACTGCTCCTCGGATGCTGCCTGAACTGCTGTGCTCTTCCAGCACCACTAATCCAGAATCTGGTTTCCAGAATCTGCAGTAATTGTTTTTACCCTGAGATTGAGAACAGTACAGCCACAAGTTTCTGTGAACAGTTTAATATTATCACAGGAAGGCAGCCATCTCTAGCTATTGTGAGAGTGAAAAATACATATTCTTAATGAGATTTGTATTCCGACCTGTGATGTCAGAATCCTATGTGTCGATTCTCCTTGAACACGATATAAAAATGCTATTTACTTGTAATGTTCAGATATTCATCGGGGAGTGCCTCCACAAGAAGACTGCCAGACTCCTTTAGTGGCACTCTGGATCTCTCCCACAGGTTTCAGAAATAAAGTGTCCGGCCTCTAAAGTTGCTGTCATCTAAAATTTACTTTAACATTTGGTGTCGTGACTCATCCCTCAACATAGGGAACATCTCACTGGGCTGAGTAAGCAGCTTTAAAGTCTAAATCAGACAGAGCAGACCGGTGAGCGTATTTTACCCTAGGCCACTCCTTGTGTTCGGCCAGATGATCTGCCCCTCGCCCAGTGGAACTGGTATCTTGAAGAGGCTGAACAGACCACCCAGACCCAGCGTGGTAGCAACTTTTTTTTAAATTCAAAAATATACTTTATTCATAAAATAATTTGATGGTCTGTACAGTTGGTCATGCTATACATATGTAAACATTTGCATACAGAGATCAGAATTTATCATTTGTATCTACAGGTCTGTAAGTTTATCAATCATATGTCCATATATTTAGCTAAGGCATCAGTAGAGCCCAAAAGATTGCGTGGGCCCCCTGTTTTTCTTAGGCAGGCAGATGTTACACGGTGGTCTTTCCCCACCACGCCTTGGCGGCAGCTGCTCCAAGCTTCAGCACGTTCCTCAACACATAGTCCTGGACCTTGGAATGTGCCAATCTGCAACACTCAGTTGGGGTCAACTCCTTCAGCTGGAAGATCAACAGGTTTCAGACCTCCCAGAGAGCGTCCTTCACTGAGTTGATGATCCTCCAGGCACAGTTGATGTTCGTCTCGCTGTGTGTCCCGGGGAACAGACCGTAGAGCACGGAGTCCCATGTCACGGAGCTGCTCGGGATGAACCTCGGCAAACACCACTGCATTCCTCTCCAGATTTCTTCTGCATAGGCACATTCCAGAAAGCAGGGTTTGACAGTCTCGTCCCCTCCGCAGCCGCTTCGAGGGCAGCATGCGGTGCGGGAGAGAGTCCGGGCGTGCATAAAGGATCTCACAGTCAGAGCCCTTCTCACCACCAGCCAAGCCATGTCTTGGTGCTTGTTGGAAAGTTCTGGCGATGAGGCATTCTGCCAAATGACTTTGACAGTCTGCTCAGGGAACCGCTCGATAGGATCTGCCCTCTCCTTTTCCCCGAAGGTCTCAAGGACACTACGTGCTGACCACTTCCTGATGGACTTGTGGTCAAAGGTGTTTTTCTTCATAAGCTTCTCCACAAAGGACAGGTGATATCGAACAATCCAACTAGTCGGAGCGTTTCGCGGCAGCAGGGCCAGGCCCACCTTTTGCAACACCGGGGACAGGTAGAACCTCAGTACGTAGTGACATTTGGTGTTCGCGTACCGGGGATCCATGCACAGCTTGATGCAACCACACTCAAAGGTGGCTATCAGGTGAGGGTGTCATTGAGTGTTGCTTTTTTTCCCCCATTGCCCAGAACTTTATACATCGAGTCCCTTCAGACCCGGTCCATCTTTGATCTCCATCTAAATTGGAAGATGGCCCGGGTGACTGCAGTGGCACAGGTTCTGGGAATAGGCCAGACCTGTGCCACGAATAACAGCAATGACAGTACCTCACACCTGATGACCAGATTTTTTTCCCGCGATGGAGAGCGACCGTAGCTTCCATCTGCCCAGTTTCTGCCTCACTTTGCTGATACGCTCCTCCCAAGACTTGGCCCCAGCCCTCGCGTTGTAGCAACAGTTTATCCAATTGCCCGAAATTGCAGCGGGGTGATATTGGCTACTCTGTATTGTTCCTGAGGAAAGGGTCAGGACTGGGGACCCCGGTCAGGGAAGTGGTCGCTACTACCTGACAGATTCAGAAACGAGAGCTGCATCTTGCGAATATGGCCGGTGGAAAGACAAGAGGTTAGGCTTGCTGAAATTTCTCACCCTGCAGAACAAATAGGGCTGGTGGAACTTTGTTTGAGCAGGAAGGTACCATGGGACAGTTGCTGGATACGGCCGGGAAGGGGATCCTCCTTTAGAACATGTGTGAAAGACTGCCTGATCAGTGACATGTTTTACGAGCATTAAGTGCAGCACGACACAAACAACTTGGGGATAAGATCTGGCCCCTGGGTGGGATGTGGGATGTGGACTCCTGCGAGCAGGTGGTGAACCTGGTATGGAGTAAAATTTGGGGGAAGAGATGGAAGTCCCTTATAAAGGGGTGGAAGGTGCAAGCTGATAGTAAATGGCAGGATGCTTGTGGAGAAATAATGCTTGTGACAGCGGAATAGAGGTGGTAGACAACGGAGGGGACTCCCAAGACTGGAAGGCATTGAAGGCAGAATTTGATTGGGTAGATTGGAGACAAAAAAGGGAGCAGGGGCAGCACCATAAGGAAGCGAAAGCGCTCAATGATAAACAGGAAGGGTCAAAACATCAGCGTGCTACAGGGCATCAAAGCACTTCTCAGGATCCCGAGCTCATATCTGGCATTCCGACCCTGTCAGAATAGGAAAGGAATGACACTGAGGTAGAGGAGGAATGGGGATGTTTCCCTAGTGTGCTGGAGCCTTCCATTGAGCCACCTACAATTCTATCCCCATCGCCGTACCCAGCTATTGGGACATGTATGGCTGGTCCTGTTAAAAGGTGCCCTAGGAAACCAACTACACCCTGTGACCTTTGCACTGGAGTCTTACCACTTCCATGTCACCCCTAGAACTATGCTCCCCATAGGACAACTGCCAAGTCCTAAGGCAGATGAGGAGGACTAGCCACTAACTATTGGGGTCCTGTGGAAACCCCAAGAGATGATTATAATTATGAACCAGGCCCCAGACTGCAAAGATAAACCCATCCAATTGGCCCAGTATGTTTGGTGCATGATTCAGATGTATAACATGACCCCCTGAAATCTGTTTGCCCTTTGTTGTATGATCTTGTCACCCGAAGAAGTTACTTGGTGGCAGGAGCAGATAGGTAAAGGTGACAGCAAGGGGCCAGTCCTCACATATGATAACTTGAACAACAGATTTTAGGAAGATACCCGAGCAAACCAAATTGTCCATTTGCTAGAAGCGTACCCTGAAACAGCCCATTAATATCAGGAAGGTCCTGGATTGCAGGCCGAAGCCAGGAGAGTCTGGAGAGGACTTCTGGGACAAATTTGTGGCCTATTACGGGATCTTTGCTGAGGACCATGCTTTTAATGATGGGAATGACTCACCATTGTTTAGTTCTAAGTTCTATCATTTTGCAATGTGTTCCCTCAGTTATTGCGGACATGATCTGTACCAACAACAAGGATTGGTCTGACAGCATCAGGGCACAGATGAGAAGGGCTCTTTTCTACTATTGGACAGCCAAAATGATCCCAAGCCATGCTCTGGAACTCCGCCACACACGGAGTTTCTTCAGTTGTCACATGGTCATAACGCGCCTTCCATAAGTACTGCTCATTCTCACTGGGACCAGGTTATCCCCGGCGACAAAATCTCCTACAGATGTCCATTCAGCAGCCCCCTGCCATACGGCCTTTCCCCAAGGGGACCGTGGAGAGGTGAAACTGGGGTGTCCCCTGACATGCCTAGGAGGAGGGGGAGGCAGGGATGAAACCCGAACCCGGTTAGACAGACAGGCCCGTGCTTCAACTGTGGGAAGACCGGTCAGTAGAGAGCCAAATGTCCCTTTCGCACCGAGTTCAACAACCTACACCCAGGTCTGCCGCCCAGGACCCCCTTCACCTCCAACAACCCCTGCATCTGACTTCTGGGCCGGTGGTCAGTACATCTCCCCAGCAGTAATCTCACATTACCTGCGGGTGGCTGGAATCCCTATCCTCTTTAAGATCGATACGGGGCAACAAATTCCACCCTCCATCAGGAAACTGTGAGGGTAAAGGGGATTCCAGTTATTGGGTGAGACTGTGACCCTTGCTGGTTTTGAGGGAACAAGCGGGATATCTCATAAGACCGTGTCACTGACAGCTGAGTTCTGCAGATGAGCCTGCACCATACACAATAACAAGTAAAATTGGTTGGACTTTGGCAGTGAGTGATTTTTTTTATTTCAAAAATATACCTTATTCATAACATATTTTGATGATCTGTACAATTGGTTGTGCCATACATAAATAAACATTCCATTTCTTGGCATACAGAGACAGAGTAATCATTCATATATACCGGTCTGTACGATTACTATCCATATATTTAGCAGGGGGTCAGCGGAACCCCCTTACTGTGTCGGACCCTGTGCTTAGGCTGGCAGATGTTACACGGTGGTCTTTACCCACCTCACCTTGGCGGCAGTTGCCCAAGCTTCAGCGTGTCCCTCAACACGTAGTCCTGGATCTTGGAATGTGCCAGCCTGCAACATTTAGTAGGGGTCAACTCCTTCAGCTGGAAGATCAATAGGTTTCCTTCACCGAGTTGATGATCCTCCAGGCACAGTTGATGTTCGTCTTGGTGTGCATCCCGGGGAACAGACCACGGAGCACGGAGTTCCGCGTCACGGAGCTGCTCGGGACGAACCTCGACAAACACCACTGCATTCCACTCCAGATTTCTTCTGTATAGGCATATTCCAGAAGGAGGTGTGTGACAGTCTCGTTCACCCCCGCAGCCGCTTCGAGGGCAGCATGCGGTGCAGGAGAGAGTCCGGGTGTGCATAAAGTATCTCACAGTCAGAGCCCTTCTCACCACCAGTCAAGCCATGTCTTGGTGCTTGTTGGAAAGTTCTGGCGATGAGGCATTCTGCCAAATGACTTTGACAGTCTGCTTAGGGAACTGCTCGATAGGATCTGCCCTCTCCTTTTCCTGAAGGGTCTCAAGGACACTACGTGCTGACCACTTCCTGATGGACTTGTGATCAAAGGTGTTTTTCTTCATAAATTTCTCCACGAAGGACAGGTGATATGGAACAGTCCAACTACTTGGAGCGTTCTGCAGCAGCGAGGCCAGGCCCATCTTTCGCTACACCGGGGACAGGTAGAACCTCAGTACGTAGTGACACTTGATGTTTGCGTACCGGGGATCCACGCACAGCTTGATGCAGCCACACACAAAGGTGGCCATCAGGGTGAGGGTGGCATTGGGTGTGTTTTTTTTTTCCCCGTTGCCCAGAAATTTATACATCAAGTCCCTTTGGACCTGGTCCATTTTTGATCTCCATATAAATTGGAAGATGGCCCGGGTGACTGCAGCTGCAAAGGTTCTGGGAATAGGCCAGACCTGTGCCACGTATAACATTAATGACAGTACCTCACACCTGATGACCAGGTTTTTTCCTGCGATGGAGAGCGACCGTAGCTTCCATCTACCCAGTTTCTGCCTCACTTTGCTGATACGCTCCTCCCAAGACTTGGCGCACGCCCCAGCCCCCCCGAACCAAATACCCAGCACCTTCAGGTGGTCGGTCCTGATGGTGAAGGGGATCGAGGATTGGTCAGCACAGTTCCCGAAGAGCATGGCCTTGCTCTTGCCTCGGTTTATCTTGGCCCCTGAGGCCCGTTCGAACTGGTCACATATGCACATCAGTCTGTGCACGGACAGCAGATCTGAGCAGAAAACGGCGACATCATCCATGTCTAGGGGGACCTTGTGGACTTTGGCAGTGAGGATCTGACATCATCTATTCAGATGATGGCATAAACTTGGGACTCCACAACTCAGTGGCGGGGACTCAGCATTGATTGGTCTCCCTTTACATTGTTGTTACTGACACCGGACCCCATGTGACGTTTTGCTACGACCCCACCGGCTGCACCGAGAACACAGCCAGTAGTTTGCACAATTTGAAAGCATGGAATTCCCATCTCAGTCATCGGCGAGGTTGAAGGTGAGGAGGGTGACCCCATACCTCGTTCGGGTCCCAGACTACCTTTGTCGACAACAGGACTGGTAGTCCCGTATCTCACCAGAGCTATCGGCCCTGGGCACAAACCTAATGAGCTGGGCTACCTTGCCTACACCCTCACCAAACTCACTGCAGGCACTGTGGCAGCACCTTACAGGGGGCCGTCTAAAGTATTGGGAATGTCCATAGCCAAAATTTGGCATCCTGACCCACCACACATCCTCCATCGACCCATCCAGAGAGATCAAGCCCCAGTTATGGGCAGCCTCTAACCACGAGGTTGGCTGTACCCCTTGTGCTCCGGTACACAAAGTTAAAGGACAATCAGACTCTACCCTCAATTCCACAATATCCCATCAAGCCAGAGCAGAGCAAGGAATCCAGACCCTTATTTAACTTTTCCTGGAACAAGGTATCCTGGTCCAATGCAGGTCGCCCTGCAACACCTCTATTTTCCCAGACCCCAAACCAGCTCGGAAGGACTGGTGGTTAGTACTAGACCTGAGAAGGATTAATGACATTGTAGCGCCTTACACTCCCTTGTTCCAAACCCAGCGATTATCTTAAGCTGTAAACCAGCTGATGCATGCATTTTTACTATCGTTGACTTACAGCATGCATTTTTCTCTGTTCTGCTGCACCCCAATTCTCAGTATCTGTTCACTTTCACTTACCTGGGTCAATAGACAGGCAATTACAATGAGTGCAACAATGCCAATGTGTAGCAAATTTTTCCCAGGAGGTCCCCGAATGGTCACCATTCTGAGTCACTGCTAAGCTCGTAATCCATGGTATGGAGGGTCCGTATTTCTTGCGTGATACGGTTAGAAAGGTCCGTGATGTTAATGGACTCATCAGGGATGTTCAGATATTCATCAGGGAGTGCCTCCACAAGAAGACTGCCAGACCCCTTTCATGGCATTCTGGATCTCTCCCGTGGGTTTCAGAAATTAAGTGTCCGAGATCTGAAGCTGATATTGTCCAAAATTTACTTTACTGAGTGTTGATGGTATAGAGAGTGGATCTGCTGCCAATCAAAGTGCTATTCACATAATAAAATGAGCAGCAGGGAATGATATGAAATAACTTGCTAGAGCTCAAGGAGAGAACCCCTTTATGAAACTCCACAAAATTGACAGTCATCTTTTTGTAAACTTCAATCTCTCATTCTGCCTCTCTATTTTAGATGCCGCCTGACCTAAACATTTCAAGCATTTTCTGTATTTAACTCCTGTGGGGTTGTACTCCTTTAGTTAATTTTAACATGAGATCCACTGTCCTGCAAAAATGTGGACTTGTTTTAATTTTGCAATCTGAGACATTTTTAAAAAATAAAGTGGAACTTGGTGTTGCATTGAATGACACACTGAGCTTTTGTCTTTGCACATTAGATTCAAATTGAAGACAAGCTAATCAGATGAAAGCCTTCTCTATCTGTCTTCACTGTGTTTGGATAGTCTCAAGATAACCATTTTGTGCATGAAGACAAAGCATTAAACATCTCTAATCTGGCATCAATCATGAGTCTTTTTCAACAAAAGCATAGATCAATTAATGTGGAAAATGTCAAATTGGGTGCCTGAAACAGACTGTATCTCATTTCTGAGCACTGACACAATATTATCAAAAGTTATCAAGATTGGAAAGTGTTAAGAGAGAGATTTTGAAGGTTTTTGATCTATTTTGATAGTTTTGAATGTTGGTCTACTTAGGCCAAAACAAGATAAAGTACTTATTTAAATGATCAGAAATCTGCATCCACTAAACAACCTTCAAATCATTTTGATTCAATTAAAATTATTCATTCAATCTCTATTTTTTCTTAAGAGTATTCAATCTCTTCTCAACTTTAAGATTTGAAATACTTGTGCCTGATTTCAGATTTCAACGTTGTAATTTTTGTTAGATTAGTAGTTTTCTTTGACATAGGCTTGATTATTTTCCAACTAATGATCTATGGCATCTGAATAAAGCAATACAATTTTGCATAACATGTTTTAAGATCAGAAAAAGGTCATATTTTGAAATTACAGTACCTGAGGATTCTTGATAATTAATTGTTACTCATTATATTTGATCATGTCACCTTCACTATTAGAGGATCAAGTACAAA
Source organism: Hemiscyllium ocellatum (assembly GCF_020745735.1). Taxonomy (NCBI): domain Eukaryota; kingdom Metazoa; phylum Chordata; class Chondrichthyes; order Orectolobiformes; family Hemiscylliidae; genus Hemiscyllium; species Hemiscyllium ocellatum. The sequence continues at coordinate 60,866,998 of NC_083409.1, read as the reverse complement.
TCTAAATATGTCGTCTTCAAAGGTTCATTCCTAGAAAACAAACCCAATTACACTAGCACTAAGAAGAAATACTTCTCCCCACTGTTCCCAAATCCCAATTGCTTTCCTGCCCTGTCTGGTTCATATTGTGGCATTATTCTCAAATGTCAGAAATTGTGGCTTGGACCTAATCAAATTCCCAACATGTATTTATATACACTCAGCACTGTGTTGAGAATAAAAATGTAAGTTTACTACCAATTCAAACACCATGTTTACAGGCTACGGGCACCACTCACAATGCTTGTATTTATTGACTACCCCTAATTTGGTGGTGGTGAGCTGATGTTCTGAACCATTGTACTCCATGGGGGATAGATACATGCAGAGTGCCCTTAGGAAGGGAGTTCTAGGAGTTCGAGGCATATTGAAGGAATAATGATATAATTACAAGTCAGGATGGTATGTGGTTTGGAAGGGGAGGCTTGCAGGCGGTGGTCCACCTATGCATCTGCTGTCCTTGCTTTTCCAGATGGTAGAAATCATTGTTTTGGAAAGTGCTGCTGAAGAAGGCTTGGTGAACTAAAGTGCATCTTGTAGATGGTACACACAGTGATGGTAGTGGATGGGTTGTGAATCAAGTTTTTTGAGTTGGAGTTACACTCATCCAGTCAAGTGGAGAACATTCCATTACATTCCCGAGTTGTGCCTTATAGATGGTGGACGGACTGTTAGAAATCAGGAATGTATTATTCACCAAAGAGTTCCCAACATCGGAAGGATGTTGTGAAACTTGAAAGGGTTCAGAAAAGATTTACAAGGATGTTGCCAGGGTTGGAGGACTTGAGCCATAGGGAGAGGATGAACAGGCTGGAGCTGTTTTCCCTGGAGCGCCGGACGCTGAGGGGTGACCTCATAGAGGTTTATAAAATCATGAAAGGCATGGATAGGAAAAATAGACAAGGTCTTTTCCCTGGGGTGGGGGAGTCCAGAACAGGGGCATAGATTTAGGGTGAGGGGGGAAGCTATAAAAGGGACCTAAAGGGCAATATTTTCAGGCAGAAGGTGGAGTGTGTATGGAATAAGCTACCAGAGGAAGTGGTACAATTGCAATATTTAAAAAGCATTGGGATGGGTATTTGAATAGTAAGGGTTTAGAGGGATATGGGCCAAGTGCTGGCAAACAGGACAAGATTAGGTTGGGCTACCTGGTTGGCATGGACTAGTTGCACCAAAAGATCTGTTTCTGTGCTGTACTTCTCTATGACTAAATGACTCTTAAAACCATAGTATTTATATAACTAGTTCAATTTAGTATTCCATCATTGATAACACCCAAGATGTCAGCAGTATGTGATTCAATGCCACTAATGTTAAAAGGAAATAGTTGAATTCCTCTGCTATTGGAGCCTGACAATTTTGTGATGTGAATATTACTTGCGACTTATCCGCCTAAGCCTGGATGTTTTCCAGATCTTGCTGCATATGACCATGAAGTACTACAATATCTGAGAAGTTGTGAATGGTGCTGAAAATTGAGCAATCAGCTCATGCAACACTCACTTCAATACCATCAAGATCGAAGGTTCTGTTTGCTTGGCATTCATCACTATAAACATTCACTTGCTCCGCCACTAATCCTTACAGCAGCAGTATGCACAATCTACAAGATGCAATACAGTCATTTGTTAAGCCTTTTTTGACAGCACCTTTCAAACTTGGGATCTTTTCTACAAAGACAGATGGAAGTACCATCACTTGCAAACTCAACTCCACCCACCGCCCACCCCCCAAACCCCCAGGCTGGGTCTAAAAACTATGCTAACTTAGTAGTATTTTGCTTTTCAGGCAAAAATGAAGACTGCAGGTCCTGGGGATCACAGTCAAGATTGGAGTGTTGCTGGAAAAGTACAGCAGATCAGACAGCATCCGAGGAGCAGAAAAATCAACGTTTCAGGCAGGAGCCCTTCATCAGAAATCTACCCGAAATGTCAATTTTCCTGCTCCTCAGATGTTGCCTGACCTGCTGTGCTTTTCCAACACCACTCTAATCTTGACTCAATATTTTGCCTTTTGTTTACTGTTTTTGTGTCAAAATTCTGGAACTCTTCCTAATAGCAGTATTAAACTGTAGAGGTTTAAGAAGTCAGCTCCTCACCACTTGCTCAGGCAAACTGAAGATGGACAACAAATGCTGGCCATACCAGCAACTACCGCATTTCAAAAAAAAATTTACAAAAGCTCCTTGATATGTACTAAATAGATCTCCAGTACTTGCAGAGTTACATTGTACTTTGCATGAATCCATGTAAGATTCTGTTAATTCATTTTTTGGATTAGAATCAGTCCAAACGTTATGGCACAGACAGCAGCACACAGGGAGTCAACACCTTCAACACATTATCTGGGCTGACACCAATTGTTAGAGTTCGTCTGGGAATGTAACGTTTTAAAGAAAGTTTTGTAACTTACATATGAAAGAAGTGAAACTAACACGGTCATTCTAACAGATGAGAGACTTAACAAACAATCAAGGTATTTTTCAATGTATAATTTCAGTTACATCACACTGTAAACTTTTGCTATAAATTCTGTGTCTTACAACTGTGTACTCCACAACCACCTGATGAAGGAGCGGCCCTCCGAAAGCTAGTGCTTCCAATTAAACCTGTTGGACTATAACCTGATGTTGTGTGATTTTTAACTTTGTATACCCCAGTCCAACACCGACATCTCCAAATCAGCATTTTTTCTGGTTGTCTTTTTCTAGTTGACAACCCTGATGAAGTTTGCTGTGGCTACAATAATGAAGTGTTAAGTCATTGACAGCTGTTTTCTTTAAGGAACTACGAGCTGAAACTTCAGCCTAAAATCCCAACTATTCCCACGGTTTAGAGCAATTTAATTTTGCAATTCATATCTTCATACTCACTAATAAAATATCCATTTTATTTTCCACAAATTTGTTTTATAGATTATTTTTCCATTAGAGTATTTTGGTACGTAGTAAGACACCCCTTTTAAGCAAACATGCTAATGATGTAATATTTAACTGATGTAAAATATACTGCAGTTTGCCAGGATATAGCACTGAAACAAGGGCACACTAAGGAGTGTCAAAGAGAGCACAATGGTAAACATGACTGAGAATAACCCTTAAAGTAGTAAACATAAAGAACAAATATGGAAATAGCTTGGGAACAGAGTAGGTCATTCAGCATATCAAGCCTGTTCTGCCATTCAATTAAAGCATACCACATCTGCACCTTGGCTCCATTTAACTGTATTATTTGCCCGACTTGGTGCTGACATTGACAGGTATAGCAGACCATTGACCTTCCTTTAGAAATATAGGATTCTGCCTATTCACAGTGGAGTGCCCTTTACCAAGAAAAGGCTGGAAGAGCTTCATGAGATACAGACATGAAGACAACAGCAACCTCACAATTCTGATATACTCAGTTCATAGAATACTTCAGGGAATGACTGATTCACACCATTAGGCATGAGCATTTGCCATCCCATATACCCCCTCCCTACCCAATTCTCAAGATGTGACCAAGAAATTGGGCCTTAACTAGGATCCTTACAACTGCATACTGTCGGGGGAAAAAATGTGACTCAGAAACAGCAGGCTAGCCATACATTTGTAGTCAGGAATATAACATTCCATTGGGATTGATAAGACAAAAATTGCAGTTATTCTAAATTTGCAAAACCCCATTTGATGACTTTCATAGATCGTTCTGGTCACATATTTCCTAGAGTTAAAGCAAGAGATTAGCCAAAATATTGTGGTGAAAGTGTTGTTCGAAGAGCTCAGAGATGACCTCTGAAGGACTGTGAGGGAAGAGGTATTGATTTTCATGAGGTCCAAAATAGTTTTAAAGATGCCTTCACCAAAGATTCTACTGTATGTACAAAGAGATTCCACTACTGTTACTGTAACATTATATCTTATGTTTGAGTCAAATCAGTTTTCAAGCAAGGTATTGTTTGCGAACATCAAAAATTAAAACATTAGTTTAAAGCATAAACTAAACAGTTTTGGAAATAATAGACATTAAAATTAAGCTGAAATTCCATGAGATTCTGTGCACAGGGAAGTTATTGGGTGAAAAGCTTGAGTTTAAATCAGTTTGCTCTTTCAAAATACAAACACAGGGTTAAGGTTTTGAGAGAAAGTCAGTTTGAACTCAGAACTGAAGACTTATTTTAAGGGAGAAAAAGGATAATCAAAAGAGGTAGTAGAAAATAAACAGAATATCTCTATCAGTCTGTAAGTTTGTGATGCTTTTTTTTAAGTTGGTGCCCATACTTAGCTCTTTTGGTTGCAGAACCCTGATTGTGTAAAATTAAATCTTGGATGAGAAACATTTTGTACGTTGCAAGATGTATATTTTGTATAATGAAAACTTAAAATTTAGTAATTTACAATTGGATATTATGAAATCATTGAGCTTCAAACCAAAGCTGCAGTTGATTTTGTTCTTGTTTTTTTTAAAAAAGGGTTTCCCAAACCATCTAAATACACCACAGCTGGAGAACCAATAAATCATACAAATTCAGGTAACGACATCAAATTTGGATTAAAGCTTCACCTTTCAGAGATTAAACTTAACCATTCAGGCAATTATCTTCTCAGACCAAGTGCAGAATTTTCCCTTCCCAGGAGTTGTGACATTGGGCAAGTTGGCCCAGATGAGATACTCTTCTCCTTCTCATCTCTGAAAGCCATTCGTCTACACTTGCCTCTAAACCCTACTTATCCTTACGAGGGGGTAAATATTATTTACATTTTCATTGTTGAATTCTCTGAGGCATAGGCTTCAATGCTGATCTTCAGGATTCAGAAGCCGTTGGCTCAGTTTGGATTGCAACTTCTGGCAACTCAGGATGCCAATGCTCATGCCTAAGATAGGCCAAGAAACTTGTCCACACTGGCACAGTGGCCCAGGGACCCAGGTTCAACTCTAGCCTTGGGTGACTATCTGTGTGGAGTTTGCACATTCTCCCCATGTCTGCGCAGGTTTCCTCCCACAATCCAAAGATGTGCAGGTTTGGTGAATTGGCCATTCTAAGTTGCCCATAGTGTTAGGTGCAATAGTCAGTGGGAAATGGGTTACTCTTCGGAGGGTCGGTATGGACTTGGGCTGAAGGGCCTGTTTCCGCACTTGAGGGAATCTAATCTAATCACACTTGCCTGTCAACAGTTATGAGCTGATTGTTGAATGACTAAGTGACTCATCTACGCAATGGAGATAGCATGTTTGTTACCATCTACAATGTTTAACCCCCACACCTAATCATACAATAAGAGAAAATCACACTAAAACATGAAAGTTACTTTTAACCTGATTGCTAGCATTTGTATCTTCAGTAAAATCACCTTAAAAAGTTACCAAGTCTGAATCTGAAATTGGAATTTATAAAATAGCAGATATGAGTTACTATTTCAAAAACTGAAAGAGAAGTTTACCTGAAGTTTAAGGGGATAAACACATTTTAGTGTTAAATCTAAAAAGAACAGTCTAGTTGGTTTCTGAGAATTAAAAAGATTCTAAGTCTTCCAAAAAAATAAATATATTGCTTGTAAAACCTATGAGCACAACAAAAATACTATTTGAATTTAGAGTAGTTTTAAAAAAAGGAAAATTCAAGTATAATCTAGGAAGTTACTTTTGAGGAAAAGAAATGCTATATAAATTGGGCCAGCATGGTGGCTCAGTGGTTAGCATTGCTGCCTCACAGTGCCAGGGACCTGAGTTCAATTCTAGCCTCAGGCAACTGTCTGTGTGGAGTTTGCACATTCTCCCTGTCTCTGTGAGGGTTTCCTCCCACAATCCAAAGATGTGCAGATTAGGTAAATTGTCCACAGTGTTCAGGAATGTGCAGTTTAGGTACATTAATCACGGGTAAATATAGGGGATAGGAATGGGCCTGGGTGGGTTACTGTTCGGAGGGTTGGTGTGGACCTGTTGGGTCAAATGGCCTGTTTCCACACTGTAGGGATTCTACAATGAACAAGAATAGCAAAATAAAATTTAGTCCTTCATGGAGCCACATGGGAATATTTGATTTGTTTTAAAAATATTTTGAAAACATTTTTATTCAGCCATAATATTGTTCCAAGACTCCTGAACAAGATAAGTTGGCAACTACTGAATGTAGAAAACGTTATGTGGAAATGATCGAAGGAAGGAATAGAGTTAGGGAACAAAATCATCAAATACGAATGGAGACAACTCAACTGGTCTGTATTTCAATTGAATATATTAATTTGGTATTTTTATGCAATAATGGAAGGACTGTGTAGGTTAGACCAATAAGTTGAATGCTTTCTCTTGGAGATATTGGTGGCCTTGCCTATGAATTTTTGTTTTTAAATAGAACTACATGTGATAGTCTGGTCACTGCATGAGACAGAGGGATTTCTTGAGACAGAATAAAAATCACACAACACCAGGTTGTATATGCACCGTTCACACTGTAAACTTTTGCCTTAAATTCTGCATCTTACGATCTTATACTTCACAATCACCTGATGAAGGAGCAGAGCTCCGAAAGATAGTGCTTCCAATTAAACGTATTGGACTATAACTTGGTGTTGTGTGATTTTTGACTTTGTACACCCCAGTCCAACACCGACATCTCCAAATCTTGAGACAGAGACAACTCCTATCTTTCCGATTTTTATAATATCATTTAGAAATCAAGAATGCATGAGATAATAATGGGATTTTGGTATTAGTGTGCAGAAGTGATTTGATATGTGTGCAGTAACAATCATGCTGGAGTGCATGGTGAAGAATGGATTTCACGCGTGTGTAATTATTTGATGAACCGGTCAAGGTAACTGAAACATTAGAACAGCTAAGTTGAAGATATGTTAACCAGATTGCTATCAAGACCTCCAAATGTTGCCAAAAATGTTTTAGTCTGCTTCTATTCACTGATTCCCTCTCAATGAGAATGTTGACAGAATGAAGACAATTTTTTTATCAGTGGCACAGAAGACTACATGCTGAAATCCATATCTCTTATTCAAAGCCATTAAAAGCAAGGTGTACCCATGCATTCCTGACAATGGGAGGTGGTTTCCTTCCCTAGACCTTCAGATATTACATTCAAATTTACAGATTGTGTTGCTCTTTGCAGTATTTCAAGTCCATCAAGGATTGCCTTGAAGGAAGGATCAATGATCAGATTCAAAGAACAAATCCAATTTGTCAGATGCACCTCAAACAATGGGCAGCCATCCATTTGAGTACTACAATGTCACTTACTCGGTTTCCCACATGTTAATATGCCATGCATGCTCCAGGAAGGAGCGATTGTGTGGTATCCCCACTGGATTTAGCGCATTTGTCTCCTAGTGGGAAGAGGCCATGCATTCACAAGAAAACCAGTCATCTGGCAGCATTACATGTTGCACACTTCTGAAACCAGATTCTGGTAGTAGGTGGATAATGTAGAAGACAGTTGAAGATGATGTTCAAACATAAGTGTGGAATCACCCTGAACATAATGTAATTAATGCAGCACTGTTTGCTAATTTGCGAAGGTCATGAGTGTAAAGTCCTGCTTTCTATTGCCACTCTTGGCATAATAGGGTTGGTTTGAATAGGCACAGGATGGTATTTTCAAAGGCTCATTAGTGGCTTCTAATATTTACATGAATAATCCAATTGTGAAGATGTATTTCTGCACAATGTTGAAGCTAATGTTTATGATGCTCATGTTTTCATTATGTTTATGGTGGAATCAGCATGTGCTGTTGGTTTGCTCTCATTAGGGATGATATCTCCCTGATGAAATGTGGTTTCTGTGTTAAAGACAACTTATGTGGAAGCTGCTAAGTAGGGACAGGCAGTTGTAACTTGTGGACTCTAGAGTCGAGAAGAATTAATTCTGGATTACAGGCTTTGCAATGCACATGGCTGCAAAGAATATGGTATGACTACATGACTGGCTCCACAGTATTTGCTGCCTCTTCCTCCTCCTCCACATCAGTTCCATGAGCCTGTACAGGGGCCACCTCTCCCTGCTCATCTTCCTCATTGTCCTCCTCCTCCTCAAATACTGTTGGTTTAGACCCAACTTCTACCCTGAAGTTGTAGTCCCCTTCATTTTGCTATATTGTGTACCGTGTACACAGCTATTCAGCTTACCCTTGCAGTGTAATACTATAGCAAATCTCCAGAATATTCAAGACACCTAAACTGCATCAGCTGCCAATAACCAGCTACATTATAATGCAAATCAACATATGAACCTACTTTTGGTTGTTTGCAGCCATCCAACGTGTTCCCCAGAAGCAAGCTACACTCTAATGCTGATATCTGAAAAATCTGAGACAGTTACAACAAAGAGCTTTAGACACCTTTAGGGTTTTGTGCACATTTCTTGGTGAGGTCACAAACCACTTCCAACTTCACTGAGTGGAAGAATTTTCCTGTTTATGTGTGTGATGGATTACTTGCCAATTTCCTAAATGAGTGCACTCTAGAAGCTTGATACCATCCAGGAAAAAAGCAGCCCGTTTAATTGGCATCACATCCATAAGCATCCACCATCACCACTCAGTAACAACAGCATGCACAATATAGAAGATGAATGCAGAAATTTACCAAGATTTCTTCAACAGCAACTTGTAACCCATGACCACTTCCATCTAGAAAGACAAAAGCAGCAGATAACCAAGCCACTCAATATCTTGATTTGGGAATATATTGTCATTCTTTCACTGTCTCTGGCTCAAGATGTCCTGGAATTGCCTCCCTAGCAGCATCATAGGTCTATCTACAGCAATTGGACTGTAGTAGTTCAAGGAGGCAGTTCACTACTATATCCTCAAGAGCAATTAACAACGGGCAATAAATGCCATCCCAATCAGTGATACCCATGTTTCACAAGCAAATTTTAAAAAAGTGGATCATTTCGTGCCTTATGGCAATGTGGGTGCAGTCAACAGGCCCCTGTAGCTGAGGGAAGCCTGCTGGTTTGGCAATTTCCTTGTCCTCTGAGACTGCAATGCTATATCTACCGGGAGGTTCATGTGCTCCCCCACCCAAACTAAGACAGCATCTCTGAAGGCCTTGATGCACATGTGTACAAGTGATTGGGATATACTGCAGAGGGCTCCAGCTGGGCCCTGTAAAGAGCCAGCAGCTTGAAAATTCAGTGTCACTATGACCTTGAATGCCACTGACAAAGCATGTTGATTGGTGGACTTTTGCACATATATTGGTAACTAACTTCCAGGATAATTTAAGCCTTCCTGGGCATTGGTTCTCTATCATTTCCAGTTATGATTTTGCTGTCATTTGACTCTTACTTCAGGGTAAATTTTACTTCTTCTCCTCCTCCTGTCTGGTGTGTCCTGTGCTGCCTCCAAAGGCAAGTTTCGTACTTTTACATATTTCATTGGGCTTTATTTTATTAATAGTTATTCCACACAAAGTTTGACTTATGATTCCTACACAACTGGTGAGCTCTTACTTCTTCTCATCAGCCACAGGCCTGTTGAAGTTCTGGGACATTTGGTGAAAACGTTTAAAGCTCTCTGAAAGGGTACTTGACTTCATTAAAGAATTCTTGTTGACTTAGAAATTTTCCTCAAACTTACAGACCCCCAAAATTGTGTTTTACAATCCTTGGTGACATAAAGAGCTTCCAGGTGAATGCAACTACACTTCATGTGCCACTGCCTCAGTGAATTGTGCACGTGTCAGAAATGTCCCATCTCCATTCTTTTCAGCCCAATGAAAAATCTGGATGTCAGACACAAGGATGGGACTTCTGCAGGGGTATTCAGCATCATTTTGACTCATTTTCAGCCATTCCCTTTCCATGAAAAAAAATCAGCTTATCAATTTTGGATTTTAAGTTTTTAATAAATCTAACCTCAACATTTTCTTGAGAGTCAGAGCTTAATATTTTCACTACACATCTGTGTGACAAATCCATTTTTAATATCAGCCCTGTATGGGCTAGTTATACTATTATTAAGGTTATGTAACCTTGTTCTGGTAAGGTCCTAAGGAGTGTTGCTGAACAAAGAGACCTTGGAATGCAGGTTCATAGCTCCTTGAAAGTGGAGTCACCTGTAGATAGGATAGTGAAGAAGGCGTTTGGTGTGCTTTCCTTTATTGGTCAGAGTATCGAGTACAGGAATTGGGAGGTCATGTTGCTGCTGTACAGGACATTGGCTAGCCACTGTTGGAATATTGCGAGCAATTCTTGTCTGCTTCCTATTGGAAAGATGTTGTGAAATTTGAAAGGGTTCAGAAAAGATTTACAAGGATATTGCCAGGTTTGGAGGATTTGAGCTATGGGGAGAAGCTGAACAGGCTGGGGCGGTTTTCCCTGGAGCGTCGGAGGCTGAGGGGTGACCTTATAGAGGTTTACAAAATTATGAGGGGCAAGGATAGGGTAAATAAGCAAAGTCTTTTCCCTGGGGTTGAGGAGTCCAGAACTAGAGGGCATAGGTTTAGGGTGAGAGCAAAAAGATATATAAGAGACCTACGGGGCAACTTTTTCACGCAGAGGGTGGTACGTGTATGGAATGAGCTGCAGAAAGGAAGTGGTGGAGGCTGGTACAATTGCAACATTTAAGAGGCATTTGGATGGGTATATGAATAGGAAGGGTACTGGCAGGTGGGACTAGATTGGGTTGGGATATCTGGTTGGCATGGACAGGTTAGACCAAAGGGTCTGTTTCCATGCTGTATATCTCTATGAATCTAAAACAGTTTGTTTGTTTACATTATTAAATATTTCCAACTCTTGAATCTCAATGTCATCTTTCAACCTCACTACCATTCTAGTGAACCTGCATATCATCATCTCCAATGCCAACATATCCTGAGGTACCATGCCCAGCACAGAAGACAGTATAGCCAAATTTAACCAGAGTTTCATAAAACTGAGGCATAACTTCTATGTCCTTGAATCCTAGGCCCTTGACATAAAGATTGACATTCAATTATTTTTGTGTCTGACTACTAGTTTTTAGTCATTCTCTACTACGGTGGCACAGTGGTTAGCACTGCTGCCTCACAGCGCCAGGGACCTGGGTTCAATTCCCGCCTCAGGCAACTGACTGTGTGGAGTTTGCACATTCTCCCCGTGTCTGCGTGGGTTTCCTCCGGGTGCTCCGGTTTCCTCCCACAGTCCAAAGATGTGTGGGTCAGGTGAATTGGCCATGCTAAATTGCCAGTAGCGTAAGGTAAGGGGTATGTGTAGGGGTATGGGTGGGTTGCGCTTCGGCGGGTCGGTGTGGACTTGTTGGGCCGAATGGCCTGTTTCCACACTGTAAGTAATCTAATCTTTATCTCTCATGAGTGAATTCGCCTCCAAAAGCCATCAATGGGCAAGGGAAATCCAAATTACATGAGGCACTGTGATAACCCCTACAAGCCTTAGGAGAGTCACAAATTAATCTCCTTGTGGTGCTCATTGACTGAGTCCCGTTGATAACAGTCGCTGGCATGCCCAGCTGGAATTTATCCTGAGCCCCTGAAATAGTTCAGTTGTGCATTGGCTCATATCAAACCACTGCCACGTGTGCTGGTAGCTTATCACGACGTATCCACGTCAGATGCTACATCATTTGCCCTTCACTCCTCCCTAGAACATCTTGACACCAAGGACAGCTACGTAAGAATACTACTCATTGTCTACAGTTCAGCCGTCAACACTATTATCCCCTTGAGACTGATTTCTAAACTGAGTGATCTCAGACTAAGCCCCACTCTCTGCAACTGGATCCTCAGTTTCCTGACCCACAGGCCACAATCAGTGAAGATTGGGGACAATATTTCATTGTCACTAACACTAAACACTGGAGCCCCCCAGAGGTGCATACTCAGACCCCTACAGTACTCATTATATACCCATGACTGTGTTGCCAAATATCAGACTAATACCATTTACAATTCCCTGATAACACAACCACAGTCCATCAAATCTCAGATGGTGATGAAACAGACTACAGATGAGAGGTGGAAGACATTGAAAAATGGTGCACTGAGAACAACCTAGCTCCCAATGCCGGCAAAACCAAGGAATTCATTATTGACTTTCAGCAGGATGTTACTCATGCCCCCCCATACATTAACAGCACAGAGTGGAACGAGTGGAGCGTGTCAAACTCCTGGGAGCGGTCGTCCACAGCATGATTTCTTGGACTGTTCATATGGACACATTGGTTACAAAGGCCCAACAACATCTCTTCCTCCTCAGGCAGCTGAGGAAATTTGGTATGATGGCGAGTATCCTTGCCAACTTTTATAGGTGCGCCATCGAGAGCATTCTGCCTGGATGTATCACTACCTGGTATGGCAACTGTACCATTCAAGATCAGAGACAGTTACAGAGAGTGGTGAACTCGGACCAGACAATCACAACGGCCAACCTCCCATCTTTAGAATCCATCTACCAGGCCCGCTGTCAAGGAAAGGCCGCCAGCATTCTCAAGAATCCATTGCACCCTGGCAATGCTTTTCTACAACCTCTACCATGGGGGAGAAGCTACAGAAGCCAGCTTGTTTTGCAACAGTTTCTACCTTACTGTTGTTAGAATACTGAATGGACTCACAAACTCTTAACATTTGCCTACACCTGTGTTTTTGTTTTTGCCGCTGTTTACCCATTATTTAATTATCTATGCTACTTAACTATGTGATCTGCCTGTATTGCTCGCAAGACAAAGCTTTTCACTGTGCCTCGGTACACATGACAATAAATTCAATTCAGTTCAGTTCAATATCTTATTGTGAATGAGTGTTTGGCCTTTTTGTGGCACAGTGGTGGTGTCCCTGAAATGAACACCTGGACTAGGACTGGCTTCAATTGCATAATTGCATCTATGGATGGGTTGATTAGAAAACCAGGCTATTTTTTAAAATGTCTGTCCTGAGGCCTTCTTGTGACACACCTGGATTGGGAGGCCTAGGTTCAAGATTCACCTGCTCCTAAGGCCTGTTAGAACATTGCTGAACAGATTGACTTAAAAAAAAATTTAAAATGTCTGTCCTGACCTTATGTACTGTGAGTTGTATCTTTATTTTGGTGTTCAACAATATATGATGTTCCTTTCCAGTCAGGTTTCCTGAGCTAATACACTAGCAACAAGAGTAAAGGAAAGTTTCAGACAGCCTTATCATTCAATGAACCTGGTAAAACCGTGATGGAGAAATATTGGAAATGCTTCTGTTGGGAAACTGGAACATTATGATGCGGCTGTGGAGGATTGGCCCCATTACGCTGAAAGAATTAGATACTTTTTACTAGTAGACGGAATACAGGGGATCACGAAAAAAAAAGTCATTCTCCACACCACTTGTGGTGGCCCAACTTTCAGCATCATAAAGAGTTGAGCCTGGCAGCTCCAGAGTCAAAACCTTTTGATGAACTGGTAGATGTGGTAGCAGACCACTATGATGCCAAACCACCTGTTATATTGCAATGTTACAGCATTAACACAACATGTAGACTTTCTGGGGACCCAGTCACTGAGTTCCTGACAAGATTGCGGAAATTGGTGGAACACTGAGCACAAGTCAGCAATTCAGGAACTGTTAAAGAATCCCTTAGTTTGTTGAAATATAGAACATAGAACACAAAACAGCACAGCACAGCACAGACCCTTCAGCCCACAATGTTGTGTCGAACATTTATCTTGATCTAAGATCAACGTAACCTACACACCCCTCAATTTACTGCCATCCATGTGCTTGCCCAGCAATCGTTTAAATGTCTCTAATGTCTTTGATTCTAAACAACTGCTGGCAGTGCATTCCACGCAGCCACCACTCTCTGTGTAAAGAACCTACCTCTGACATTCCCCCCTTAAATTAAATCACCTTAAAATTATTACAACAACACCCAGCTTTGTGTCATCGGCAAACTAACTATCCGACCCTTCCACTTCTTCATCCAAAAGATAAAACTACAAAGAGCAGACGCATGAACCTACTGGTTGAACTGGATCTGGACTTCAAATAGAACTGGCTGTCTCAGGTTAGGACTAGCGTATGTACACCATGAATAGTGGCTCTATTTTAGTGTTCAATAATAAAGTTATGATCCTTTTCAGTCAGGTTACCTGAATTATTACAGTCACCAGTCAGAAAAGTTGACCCCATTAGTCAAATGAACAGAATCAGTGAGGAGCTGCTCCAATCACACAATATTTCTTTCTCACGTGTGCAACTGAAAGGCTCACGAGTGACCTTAGCAGCATAAACATATAGTGAAAAGCAGTGAGCTGTTCCGAAAGTAACTGCTGGCAAGGCGGAAATTGCTAGGAGAGCTACAACCACCTTCTGCCAGCAGCTAGGGGTATAGGCCATGCCACTTGGAGAGGGTTACAGACCAGAAGGGTGATGGAGAGAAATCTTCCAGGGCCAGGGAGGTGGCTACAAGAAGGATGATTGTAGGAGAGGGAGTGGTGGAAAGGAGCTGCAGGAAGAAAGGTAGAAGGAGGCTGCAAGAGCAGTGGGCAGAGGAAGTTGCAAAGGATTTGGGGAAAGAGAGACTCTGAAAAAAGATGTGGAGTAGAGAGAAGCTGCAAGGGAAGGGAGACTGCGATGTAAGTTGGGAGAGAATAGCTACAAAGGAGAAAGAACGGCTTAAAATGGTGAACAAAGCTAACTCAGAATAAGAAAAATATTAAATCACTGAGTTAATGAATTCCATGCAAGGGAATGTCGAATCTTTGGTTTAAGGCTTTATACATTCATGCGCTAACATTGTTTTCTTTTTAAAAAAGTAGTTGATGCTATTGTAATGAACACTGCATCAATTGTTAAATTTGAATCAGAAATTCAGATCTGATGTTGATTAATGAAGATTGTTACTGATTGGTTAAAATATTCAATATATATATATTATAATATTGATGAAAACACATGGACTGGGTCACAGCCAGTCTGTGGAAGGTATGCTTAGAGTTAGAGCTTCTTTTGTGTAGAAGTTTTTATGATTTATTTTGAAAAAAGCTTTGGCTGTTAACTTGCACCAGTAATTTTGTGCTAATGTAGATACTGTGGTGTTTGAGAAATGAATGTTTTGTGTTGTGGCTTGAAGTTTAATGGAGAATTGATAATTATTGGGAATATCAATGAATTCATGCAATTCTGCTTCTGTGTCTGTTGAAATGATCATTCAAACACAAATACAGAAGTTATTTTTACCACTTGACTACATTACTTAATAATTTGATTAGTTAGAATGAAAAAGGAGCCTCTGTAAACCAAAAAGTAGAACCCTGAAAATCAATAAGAAGCCTAAACGAAAATCTCAAGAGCAGTCAAAAACATGATTGTATGCCCTGATCCCCAGCTTTATTTAGATTCTGACCTCCCTTTATTGGATCCAAAAGACTTCACAGTTCCTGATACTGAGCTCTTTATTCCACAGTTTTGTTCACTTACTTAACTTATTACAACCATTTGCACCTTCAGCTTCTGTTGCATTGCATGGGACACCACCTAACTGAGCACAACCAGCAAATTTTAATATCTGATTCTACATTCCTTCAACCAAGTTTGGATAAATTAGCAAGCAGCAAAACAAAAGTCGGTCTTTCATGAAATTCGGACAAAAAATGCCTCCTGTCAGAACGGTAATTGTACTGAAACCTAGTTTATTGTCACTGCTGAATGCTATAAGATAAAATTAGACACAATTTCACTCAACTATTCACCTCATCTTTTATTGCAATTCAATTGGTTGCTATGGATACTGTTTCTATAGTACAACAAGACAAATGTTATATCATGGATGTGGATGATTCTTTTATGTTGCCAAGTCACCTGATATATGGCAACCTAGGCAACGTACACTCAGCAACAAAGCAATGCAATAATTTTTAAGGAAATAAAATATTAGAATATAGTTCAAAAGAAAGAGGGTAACTATTTTCAGGAGCAGAAAAGGACTGACCCTGTGTGTTGTTGGTTTCAACCCCATCGATTGACCTCACTGCACTTTGCACTTTTTCTCCAGAATTTCCTCAAAGATCTTTTCTTTGTGACTTATATCATAATTCAGTTACCAGTAAAGTATTTTAATCTTTTTTATTTCTCAGACTAGTGTAACTGTACTTCAGGGAGTGGGTTAGTTTAGTTGCCTGGTTTGCAATAGATTGACATCAACAGTGTAGGGTAATTTCCTATACTGACAAAAAAACACCTTGAAGGCCTTGCCTTCTTAACCTTGCCCTTTGCCTGAGGTATGGTGACTCTCAGGGCATGGTCATTTATCTAATGAGAGACAAGTCCATGCTGATCTAACTTCATATTGTTCAAGTAGCTATTATTTCATATATTAAATCACTGAGTTAATGAATTCCATGCAAGGGAAATCAATAAGAAGCCTGAATGAAAATCTCAAGAGCTGTCAAAAACATAATTGTGTGCCCCGATCCCCAGCTTGATTTAGATTCTGACCTACCTTTATTGGATCCAAAAGACTTCACAGTTCCTGATATTGAGCTCTTTATTCCATAGTTTTGTTCATTTACTTAATTTATTACAACCATTTGCACCTTTCACTTCTGTTGCATTATACATTCATGAGCTAACATTGTTTTCCTTTTAATGTAATGTATTGTAATGAACACTGCATCAATTGTTAAATTTGAATCAGAAATTGAGATCTGATGTGGAATGCAAATGGTAGCCATAAGGGGAATTTTAGTTCCGGTCTCTACTCTTTTGCCTGAGAGAATTTTCGTCAGTCCATATAGACTGAAAGGGTAACAACATGGCATCTTGATCTAGACAACCCCCATTCCCTAATACTGTGCAATACACTTTTCCTGACAAATGGGAAATATATGTGCACCTAACTGCCCAGATTCACACACTATCTAGGTTGAGAGGCCAAAGACTACAAAGTCTGAAAACTAGTGGTCAAAGACAAAAAAAAGTGTAACTATTTTTGTGACAAGGAACCTTGCGTTTGTAGCATTTTACTCTAGTTTACAGACAATTCCAACAGTTCAGCCCCTAATTTCCCTAGTATCAACTGCAGTATTCCAGGAATTGGAATAATCCACTGGTTATTACCCTTGAGGTTCTGATTTTCAATTCGGTGCAAAGCTTTTCATACTATCTAAGCAGAACCACTTTTACAGGTGCACCTTCATTGTTGGTACCTACACTGACCATGATAACAGAATCTTCCTCCTTCCACTTCAAGTTCTTGTCCAGCTCTGAGCAGATGTCCTGAACCCTGGCACTAAGTAGGCAGCCTGGCCACTTGGACTCGTACTCTTTGCTGCACAGAATAGTGTTTAACCTCCTCACTCTATTATCCTCTACACTTCTTTTTGCTTGCTCCACTTGAATTGCTTCCTGTCCTACAGTGTCATGGTAAGTTAGCTGATCCGCACTGCAGCCCTTACTCTAATCCAAACAAGTAGAATGTTTCTCAAACTTGTTGGAATATTTCAAAAGTTTGAGGATCTTTCAATTCTATTCTCTGACCTCCCTTACCCACCTGACTCACAGTCACACCTTCTTGTCCCTGACTGTAATGGACATTTCAAGGTATAATCCTTGAAATAAGTGATATGACCACCTCCTGGAATCTAGTATAGAGATTTAGAGTCATAGAGATGTACAGCATGGAAACAGACCCTTCGGTCCAACCTGTCCATGCTGACCAGATATCCCAACCCAATCTAGTCCCACCTGCCAGCACCGGTCCGTATCCCTCCAAACCCTTCCTATTCAGATATCCATCCAAATGCCTCTTAAATGTGAGAATTGTACCAGCCTCCACCACATCCTCAGGTAGCACATTCCATACACGTATCACCCTCTGCATGAAAAAGTTGCCCCTTAGGTCTCTTTTATATCATTCCCCTCTCACCCTAAAATCTATGCCTCTAGTTCTGGACTCCCCGACCCCAGGGAGAAGACTTTGTCTATTTATCCTATCCATGCCCCTCATAATTTTGTAAACCTCTAAGGTCACCCGTCAGCCTCCGATGCTCCAGGGAAAACAGCCCCAGCCTGTTCAGCCTCTCCCTATAGCTCAAATACTCCAACCCTGGCAACATCCTTGTAAACCTTTTCTAAACCCTTTCTGATAGGAAGGAGACCTATCAGAATTGCACACAATATTCCAACAGTGACCTAACCAATGTCCTGTACAGCCACAAGATGACATCCCAACTCCTGTACTCAATACTCTAACCAATAAAGGAAAGCATACCAAACACCTTCTTCACTATCCTATCTACTTGCGACTCCACTTTCAAGGAGCTGTGAACCTGCACTCCAAGGTCTCTTTTGTTCAGCAACACTCCCTAAGACCCCTTACAATTAAGTGTATAAGTCCTGCTAAGATTTGCTTTCCCAAAATGCAGCACCTTCCATTTATCTGAATTAAACTCCATCTGCCACTTCTCAGCCCATTGGCCCATCTGGTCCAGATCCTGTTGTAATCTGAGGTAACCCTCTTCGCTTCACCACACCTCCATTTTTGGTGTGATCTGCAAACTTGTTAACTGTACCTCTTATGCTCGCATCCAAATCATTTATGTAAATTACAAAAAGTAGAGGACCCAGCACCGATCCTTGTGGCACTCCACTGGTCACAGGCCTCCAGTCTGAAAAACAACCCTCCACCACCACCCTCTGTCTTCTACCTTTGAGCCAGTTCTGTATCCAAATGGCCAGTACTCCCTGTATTCCATGAGATTTAACCTTGCTAATCAGTCTCCCATGGGGAACCTTGTCGAACGCCTTACTGAAGTCCATATAGATCACATCTACTGCTCTGCCCACATCAGTCTTCTTTGTTACTTCTTCAAAAAACTCAATCAAGTTTCTGAGACATGATTTCCCACGCACAAAGCCATGTTGACTATCCCTAATCAGTCCTTGCCTTTCCAAATACATGTACATCCTGTCCCTCAGGATTCCCTCCAACAACTTGCCCACCACTGAGGTCAGGCTCACCGGTCTATAGTTCCCTGGCTCGTCTTTACCGCCCTTCTTAAACAGTGGCATCATGTTTGCCAACCTCCAATCTTCCGGCACCTCACCTGTGACTATCGATTATACAAATATTTCAGCAAGAGGCCCAGGAATCACTTCTCTAGCTTCCCACAGAGTTCTTGGGTACACCTGATCAGATCCTGGGGATTTATCCACCTTTGACCGTTTCAAGACATCCAGCACTTCCTCCTCTGTAATCTGGACATTTTGCAAGATGTCACCATCTATTTTCCTACAGTCTATATCTTCCATATCCTTTTCCACAGTATATACTGATGCAAAATATTCATTTAATATCTCCCCCATTTTCTGTGGCTCCACACAAAGGCTGCCTTGCTGATCTCTGAGGGGCCCTATTCTCTCCCTAGTTACCCTTTTGTCCTTAATATTTTTGTAAACACCCTTTGGATTCTCCTTAACTCTATTTGCCAAAGCTATCTCATGTCCCTTTTTGCCCTCCTGATTTCCCTCTTAAGTATATTCCTACTTCCTTTATACTCTTCTAAGGATTCACTCGATCTATCCTATCTATACCTGACATATGCTTCCTTCTTTTTCTTAACCAAACCCTCAATTTCTTTAGTCATCCAGCATTCCCTAAACCTACCAGCCTTTCCTTTCACCATGACAGGAATATACTTTCTCTGGATTCTTGTTATCTCATTTCTGAAGGCTTCCCATTTTCCAGCCATCCCTTTACCTGCGAACATCTGCCTCCAATCAGCTTTCGTAAGTTCTTGCCTAGTACTGTCAAAATTGGCCTTTCTCCAATTTAGAACTTCAACTTTTAGATCTGGTCTATCTTTTTCCATCACTATTTTAAAACTAATAGAATTATGGTCACTGGCCCCAAAGTGCTCCCCCATTGACACCTCAGTCACCTGCCCTGCCTTATTTCCCAAGGGTAGGTCAAGTTTTGCACCTTCTCTAGTAGGTACATTCACATACTGAATCAGAAAATTGTCTTGTACACACTTAAGAAATTCCTCTCCACCTAAACCTTTTACACTATGGCAATCCCAGTCTATGTTTGGAAAGTTAAAATCCCCTATCAAAACTACCCTATTTTCCTATAGATAGCTGAGACTTCCTTACAAATTTGTTTCTGAATTTCCCTCTGACTATTAGAGGGTCTATAATACAATCCCAATAAGGAGATCATCCCTTTCTTATTTCTCATTTCCACCGAAATAACTTCCCTGGAAATATTTCCGGGAACACCCTCCCTCAGCACAGCTATAATGCTATCCCTTTTTATGAAAATGCAGTAAAATGTGTTAAAGTTGTGACAGTCTGGCACCATTTTAATAACAAATTATAAAAATAAATTAATGACTCAAAGTTAGGACAAATTTCATTTTTCTTTGGTGCTCAGTCCATGGCTTTTTGATTTTCTAAGTGGCCATGGGACACTGCTGCACTGTGTCGCCGCCAAATCTGTCCCTGAGGGGTCTGCAACACCAATGGGCAGGACGGTGGCTCAGTGGTTAGGACTGCTGCCTCACAGCGCCAGGGACCTGGTTTCAATTCCAGCCTCGGGTGACTGTCTGCAGTTTCACATTCTCCCGCGTCTGCGTGGGTTTGAGTCTCCTCCCAAATCCAAAGATGTGCAGGATAGGTGAATTGGCCATGCAAAATTGCCCGTAGTGTTCAGGGATAAGACCATAAGACCATAAGACATAGGAGTGGAAGTAAGGCCATTCAGCCCATCGAGTCCACTCCGCCATTCAGTCATGGCTAATGGGCATTTCAACTCAACTTACCCACATTCTCCCCGTAGTCCTTAATTCCTTGTGACATCAAGAATTTATCAATCTCTGCCTTGAAGACATTTAACGTCCCGGCCTCCATTGCACTCTGCGGCAATGAATTCCACAGGCCCACCACTCTCTGGCTGAAGAAATGTCTCTGCATTTCTATTGTGAATTGACCCCCTCTAATTCTAAGGCTGTGTCCACGGGTCCTAGTCTCCTCACCTAACGGAAACAATTTCCTAGCGTCCACCCTTTCCAAGCCATGTATTATCTTGTAAGTTTCTATTAAATCTTCCCTTAAATCTTCTAAACTCCAATGAATACAATCCCAGGATCTGCAGCCATTCCTCATATGTTAGACCAATCATTCCAGGGACCGTCCATGTGAATCTCCGCTGGACTTATTCCAGTGCCAGTATGTCCTTCCTGAGGTGTGGGGACCAAACCTAGACACAGTACTCCAAATAGGGCCTAACCAGAGCTCTATAAAGTCTCAGTAGCACAGCGTGCTTTTATATTCCAACCCTCTTGAGATAAATGACAACATTGCATTCGCTTTCTTAATCACGGACTCAACCTGCCTGTTTACCTTTAGAGAATCCTCGACTAGCACTCCCAGATCCCTTTGTACTTTGGCTTTACGTATTTTCTCACCGTTTAGAAAGTAGTCAATGCTTTTATTCTTTTTTCCAAAGTGCAAGACCTCACATTTGCTCACGTTGAATTCCATCAGCCATTTCCTGGACCACTCTCTCAAACTGTCTAGATCCTTCTGCAGCCTCCCCACTTCCTCAGTACTACCTGCCTGTTCACCTAACTTCGTATCATCGGCAAACTTCGCTAGAATGCCCCCAGTCCCTTCATCCAGATCATTAACATACAATGTGAACAGCTGCGGCCCCAACACTGAACCCTGCGGGACACCGCTTGTCACCGGCTGCCATTCTGAAAAAGAACCTTTTATCCCAACTCTCTGCCTTCTGTCAGACAGCCAATCCTCAGTCCATACCAGTAGCTCACCTCGAACACCATGGGCCCTCACCTTGCTCAGCAGCCTCCTGTGTGGCACCTTATCAAAGGCCTTTTGGAAGTCTAGATAGACCACATCCACTGGGTTTCCCTGGTCTAACCTACTTGTCACCTCTTCAAAGAATTCCAACAGGTTTGTCAAACACGACCTCCCCTTACGAAATCCATGTTGACTTGTTCTAATCAGACTCTGCTCTTCCAAGAATTTAGAAACCTCATCCTTAATGATGGATTCTAGAATTTTACCAACAACCGAGGTTAGGCTAATTGGTCTATAATTTTCTATCTTTTGTCTTGATCCTTTCTTGAACAAGGGGGTTACAACAAGGGCGGCACGGTGGCACAGTGGTTAGCACTGCTGCCTCACAGCGCCTGTAGACCCGGGTTCAATTCCCGACTCAGGCGACTGACTGTGTGGAGTTTGCACATTCTCCCCGTGTCTGCGTGGGTTTCCTCCGGGTGCTCCGGTTTCCTCCCACAGTCACAAAGATGTGTGGGTCAGGTGAATTGGCCAAGCTAAATTGCCCATAGTGTTAGGTAAGGGGTAAATGTAGGGGTATGGGTGGGTTGCGCTTCGGCGGGTCGGTGTGGACTTGTTGGGCCGAAGGGCCTGCTTCCACACTGTAAGTCTAATCTAAACAGCGATCTTCCAATCATCTGGGACTTTCCCTGACTCCAGTGACTTTTGAAAGATCTCAACCAATGCCTCCACTATTTCCTCAGCCACCTCTCTCAGAACTCTAGAATGTATTTCATCGGGGCCAGGAGATTTATCAATTTTAAGACCTTTTAGCTTTTCTAGCACTTTCTCATTTGTAATGGATGTGGAGGTTAGGTGCAAATGTAGAGTAATAGGGTAGGGGAATGGGTTTGGATGGGATACTCTTCGGAGGGTCGGTGTGGACTTGTGGTAGAAGGGCCTGTTTCCACACTGGAGGGATTCCATGATTCAAGGAAGAAACATGCTGAAACAGCCCCTGCCGCTGAATGGACCCAGTACCCGACCTGTGATACAGCCAGGAGGAGACTGTCCCAACTCGAGGCCCATGGCCCATTCCATTACAACTTCCCAGTGCTGATTGACTATCCAAATTAACTTCTTCAAGGCAGGCATCCTTGCAAGAGGATTCGCAGTAGGGTTAAAATCAACGAGGTAAAAACAATGACTGCAGATGCTGGAAATCATTCTGGATTACTGGTGCTGGAAGAGCACAGCAGTTCAGGCAGCATCCAAAGTGCTGCGAAATCTACATTTCGGGCAAAAGCCCTTCATCAGGAATAAAGGCAGTGAGCCTGAGGCGTGGAGAGAGAAGCTCAGGAGGGTGGGGGTGGGGAGAAGTAGCATAGAGTACAATGGGTGAGTGGGGGAGGGGATGAAGGTGATAGGTCAGGGAGGAGAGGGTGGAGTTGCAGTGGGAGAGGTACTCCCTGAGATTCTATAGAGAGAGGAGGAAAACTTCTTCAAGGCAGGCATCCTTGCAAGAGGATTCGCAATAGGGTTAAAATCAACGAGGTAAAAACAATGACTGCAGATGCTGGAAACCAGATTCTGGATTAGTGGTGCTGGAAGTCTCGAGAACCGAGAGTATTCGCTCTGCCACTGCTGCAGATGCCGCCAAAACATCAGAGGAAAAAGGAGCGGAACCCAGTTCAGCGATGCTGGAACAGCGGCTCAACCCACAAGAACATGATCAGTCGCCCAACCTCTCTCCACCATCGCAGCCGCAGAAAGAAGAAATGAAGAATTTTAATCAATAAAGTTAAAGAAAATAAAATTATTTGATGTGGCAAGTCCCGCGAGAGGGAGCAGACAGGGTTGGGAACCGGACTAGCCCCTACCCTGCCACATTCCGTTGTGTTGTAGCAGCTGCAGCTTGCAATCTCGCTGAAAACCTGAAACCGCACACACACAATGCAGAGTCCAAAAGGTCCCACCTCCTGCAGCCACAGCAAACCCTATCTTACCACTGATATTATGTTATCTAATTAATAATTCTTTTTAAATAAGTTATAATTAATAAACAATACATTCCCAAAGCAATGTGTCCTTTATTCTATGCAGCCGTGCAGTTGCTGAGTCTGCGCCCAGCGATCACCGTGCCTGCTGCACGCCTGTATCTGCACGGCAGCCGGGGGGGGGGGGGGGGAGCACAGGAAATTCCGAATAACTTTAATTGCTACCAAACAACTTTACAAATCTTATTCAAAACTTACAATTTCTAATGCACTACCCGAGTAATAATCAATAATGCTCAATTTGAGCTCTTAGCTGTTTCCCAGCGATGTCATTCTATTTTTTAATTTTTGTATTGTCCTTCCCAAATCTGAACTCGCCATCTCTCTTGCTGGTTTAAGCCTCTCCATTCACACACAGGTTCTGAACGCTCTCTCGTGCTATCTTAACCATCCCCACTTTAGCGTTGCCTCCCATCACGTTACAGCTCACTTGCATTCTTAAATCCATCCACCCTCACCCAGTTCTGAATTCTGCTGCCCGTGTGCTTTTGAAGTCTTCTCGCGGGAACTGTCCTCACTGTGGATCTGAAATCTTCAGTGCTCTCTCGTGTTTTTTTAAAACCTCCTCACACTCACGCTGGTTCTGATCTCTCTGCCACTCTTTCCATTGTTATAACACTTCCCCGTCACAAGGTGCAAAGGGTTCTAGGCCACTTTAAAGTAGATAGAAACTTTTTAAAAATTTGTTTACCATTAACAAAACAATCGAACAAGGCATTTATATCAAATCAAAGTGATCTCAGCATTTCAGCACTCAATGTTAGTAGTGCAGATAATACAAGATGAAGTCTACATTAATGACAAAGTGAACTTGTATTATAGATCAGTATATAATAATACATCATACAAATATGAAAATTTGTTTGTGAAGTACGATGCTGTACCATGTGAAAATGTTACTTTAAGTACTTAGGTAGGTTTCAACAAACTCTTTATTTCCCATGGTAACAGAAGATGCAGAGAATCCCCTCTTTCCCCAACCCCGTCCACACATTATAATCAGCTCCTCATTCCACACCACATTCAAACCCCTATTCCTAAACAGTTTCTTCCCTCACAGACTACCCACTCAATCAGCTCTTCTCTCCATCCCCCCCACCCCCTCCTCAACTTTCATTCGGAGCCCCCGCCTGGCACTCTCCACCTTCTGGGGACTTACTTCTCATCGTTGTTGCTGTTGGGCCGTGTCTCTTGTTTGACAGGTGCTGCTTGGATACACACTGCTGGAAGAGGGCCATTCTGGAGGAAGAGGAACTCAGGGTCAAAGGGCTCAAATCCTAGTAGTGTTAGGAATTAATACCAAAGTAGGCCAAGATTGTGGCTGGCCATAATCTTCCTCCTCCTCAAGGGTCAGAGCTCAAGCTTGATTGGAACTGAACTTTGAATTATTATGGTGTCTCAGATTGTAATATATCAGATTGTTCTTTTGATATACTATAAGTTTAATGTGCAAACATAGATGAACTAATTGCCCTTTTGCCTTCCCCTTGGAATGAATGGCATTAGATAGAGTTAGGTCTAGATTAGAGTGGTGCTGGCAAAGCACAGCAGGTCAGGCAGCATCCAAGGAGCAGGAAAATCGACGTTTCGGGCAAAAGCCTTTCAGTCCTTCAGCATCTGCAGTCCTCACTTTTTGCCTTAGATAGAATTAGAGTTACTTGTCATTAAAACCAAATGAAAAGATCCTCCTTGGCATCATCAGATATTTAATGTCTAACCATTCAAATTTTTTCTTAATGACAAGGTCCGTTATTCCACATAATTAAAACTGGAGGGCTTAAGATCTGCTGTAGACAGCTCGCAAAATGTTGCCATGCTCTGGCGCCATCTTGAACAACATGTCAGTAACAACATAGGGCACAGTACAAAACGGAAAATTAATGCATGTAGAAAGTGGAATGCAGCAGTCATGAGTGACTTTAATAGACATAGACTGGGTTTGTAATCAGCTATGAAACAGAAAGCAGTTGTTTTTGCTTTTAGCTGGCTCTCCTATTGGGTCAGGAGTGATTGCCTCAAGTTTAGAAATGAATGAAGTGGTGACTTCAACAACTCACCCCTCCCTTGCATCTATTTGTTCAAATAAGCCACAAAATAAATCATCTCCCATTGCGTTAGTTAGAATGCCACTCAGGGAGCAGGGCTCAAAGTGAAGATTGAGCAGCCTCATGCAGTAATATTTTGAAATATGGGCAGATGCACAAACACTACAACAATTATAGAAATGAAAAAAAGTGTAAAGGTATATGGGTTAGGTATCGGAGTCAGAAACCGCATTCAGGATGTCTTTCCTCCCAATGTTTTGCTTTTGACTGAAGGCAGAGGGATTCTGCCTATTAACCAATCCTAAATCTATGCTAGTCTATTTATGCAATTTGATGCACTTTAACTTTGTTTGTTAACCTCCTGTGTGGGACATTTAGCTTTCCAAGTACAACACAATTGCTAGTTACATCTCATTGATTCTGCTTGTGACTTCCTAAAGATAAATCTATAAGGTTTGTCAAACATGATTCCCACTTCATAAATCCATGTTTATTCTATTGAATCAAACAATTATCTAAGCAACTAGTAATCACATTCTTTATAATAGATTCTAATATTTTCACCATGACTGGCATAGTGCTAACAGATTTGTAGTTCCCTGTTTCATCATCTTCCCATCCTTATGCACCTTTGAACAAGTAATATAATTTTGCAAGATGATCACCAAAGCATCAATTATCTCTAACCATCTTTTTCAATACCTGAAGATGATGGTCATCAGATCTCAGGAATTTGGTAACTGTCAGTACCAGTCTCCAATGCCATAATAAGTTCACTGGACCCTTGGATCTATTATTTTGTGGAGACTTCTTGTAAAGAGAGATACAAAGTTATAATTTAACTTTCCTGCGATTTCTCTAATTTTATTACAAATGCTGCCTGTAATGAAGCCACAATTGTCTTCACTAATCTTTCCATTTTTACAAACAATTGAAAGTTTTGCAATTTTTAAAAAACATTTCTTGCTATCTGATTCTATTTTCTTTATCAATTTCTTTGGGTCCTCCTTTTGCTGAATTCTAAAATTCCCCATATCCTCAAATTTATAATATTTTTGGACAGACTTAGAAGTCACCTCTTTCGATCTAATACTATCTCCAGCTTCCTTATCGAGCACCTGTTTTCCTTTTGGTTTAAAGGAACATATGCTTTTTTAATAAAAAAACCAAGCACTAGTTATTTAATTATTAGCCATTGTCTCTTGATCATCAATTTAATTATTTTAAATGTATTTTTCTAATCTACAACCAATTTCATACTCATATCTATGATAGTCCTCACTTAGAAGCATTTTTGATTCAAACTTTATCGAAGATTTTAGCATCCTATGGTTACACTTCACTAAAGGTTCTTTTACAACACGAACATTTGATAGTCCTTTCCCATTTCACAATACAAGGACTAAAATAACCTGAGGAGAAAGTGAGGACTGCAGATGCTGGAGAGTCAGAGTCAAACGTGTGGCACTGGAAAAGCACAACAGGTCAGGCTGCATCCGAACAGCAGGGGTTATGGAGGGCTTATGCCTGAAACATTGACTCTCCTGTTCCTTTGATGCTGCTTGACCTGCTGTGCTTTTCCAGTTCCCCACTTTGTGACTCTAAAATAACTTGTGCCCTAATCGGGTCCTCAATATATTGCTTGAGAAAACTATTTCAAATGCATTCTAGGAATTCTTCCACAGCATTGGTATTAAATAACTTTACCTAGTCTATGTGTATTAAAGTCACTCATGACTACTGCATTCCACTTTCTACATGCACTAATTTTCCATTTTGTACTGTGCCCTACGTTGTTACTGACACGTTGTTCAAGACGGTGCCAGAGTATGGCAAAATTTTGCGAGCTGTCTACAGTAGATCTTATTCTTACATATCTTATTGTCATTCTGCTCTTCTACACCTCAATTCTAAGTCTATTAGAATTACTAACCATGTTCTAACAGACCTATGTTATCTCTGATCTCTCTCTCTGCACCTTCTCGATATTTTGCACCTTGTTCTGCTATCTTCGTGCACTTTGTACGGTATAGACAGCCTGTATAGCATACAAAACAATTCTTTTCACTGTATCTTGGTACATATGACTGCAATAAATTAATCAATACTTGTTGGTAGGAGGGTAAACCACTTCTATCAATATTTGCAGCCCCTTGCTCACTCGAGCTTTACTTAAACAGATTCTATATCCTGTACTTCTGATCATAGATCCTCTTTCACATAAGTACTTTATTATCAGAACTATTCCATTGCTTTTCGTTACCCTTCCTAAATATTGAATTTTTTTTATTATTAAGTTTCCAGTCTTGGTCACCTACAGCCACATCGCCATAACTGCAACTAAATTGAATGCTTTGACATGCACCATCAATTCAGCTATCTTCTTGTGAATGCTGTATTCACTCAGATAGATTTCTGTCTTTTTAACACTGTTCTGTAACTGGATTCTAGTTGATGCTAGAACTTGTTTCAGCTCCTTTCATTTATACTAGTTGCATCAAACTATTGAAGTCCTAAAATTGGGAGAGCCGACTGACAGACATGTCAAACAACAGCCTTGCGTAGTCACATGCTCAGAATCAGTCTTCCAGACACATCCTAGGCAATACCTTCTCCACTTGGGGAATTGGTTGTTGCGCTGAATGGACAGACCCAGAGGTGGCAGCACAATGGTATATAGTCAGAAAGGAGTTAGTCTATGACTCCTTAACATTGATTCTGGAATCCATGATGTCTCATGGCATCAGGTCAAACATGATTAAGGACACATCTTGCTGACTACCGAGTACTACTACAGTCTCTTCAGCTACTCCTCCATGCACTCCACCATGTTGAATACTTTTTAGAGGGTGGCAAGAATGCAGAATTTACTCTGGATGGAGATGTCAATGTCCATCATTAAGATTATTCACTAATAATTGAACTAGTCAAATCACGAAGGACATTGTTGCAAGACTGGGTGTCCGGCCAGGGGTATGGGAACCAAAAGAGAAAAACATATTTGACCTCATCTCACTATAATCTGTCTGACACAGCAGATGCATTTGTCCATGACAGTGTCAGAGTGATTACTGCAATCTTTTGGAGACAAAAGACCCACCTTCATGATGAGGATAATCTCTATCATGCTGACGCTATCAACATGCTAAAAGGGATAGGCTTTGATCTGATCCATAATGTGCTATGGGCCATCAGCACCAGCACCATCAGCATCAGCATCAACATCAGCACCAGCACCAGCAGAAATAGACTTAAACACAACCTGAAAACTCAATGGCCCAACATATGCCCACTCTATCATTAACATTAAGCCAGTGGTTTAACACTGGTTTAAATGAAGAGTGCAGAAGGTCACACCAGGATAGGCATCAGCACACCTAACAATGAGATATCAACTTGGTGAAGCTACAATAGAATACTATTTGGATTTTAAAAACAGCAAAAAGCAGTAATTGATGGTCATGGCTAAACAATGGCAACATGGCACAACCAATGGTGAATTATGGTGGACATTTAGACATCTCACCACAAGTGGAGTACTGTGGCTACAACAGCAGGTTAGAAGCTAGGAATCCTGCAGTGAGTAATTCACCTCCTGACTCCCTAAAACCTTTCCAATCATCTACAAGGCACAAGTCAGGAATGTGATGGAATACATTCCATTTACCTGGATGAGTACAGTATCAATAATACTCAAGAAGCTTGGCACCATCCAGAACAAACTAGACCCTCTTGATTATCACCATGAAATAACTGCACAGAGGCCGATATCCCATCACCAAGTCGCCCTTTATTTACTTGTGCATAGTACACTGATTGTGGCCAGCCAGCTTGCAGTCATTCCTCTGAACTGAGATTATAAATCCTCTGTTTATACTATATTGTGTTCTGACTTGTATACAAATCAACTTACAAACGTGATCAGGAATGGAACCCATTTGTAACCTGGGGACATTCTGTACTAGATTAAGATTTTTTAAAACCTATTTTCCTAATCAACCTGTTCAGTGATGTTAATACGCACCTCTGGACCAGGTGGGACTGAAACCCAGGCCTACCCATCGAGAGGTAGGGGCACTACCATTGTACCAGAGGCCCCATTCCCTGTTTAAATTGGTCAGCCAGGGCTTCCGGATTGGGATTGTTAATCTGAGCCAATCAAGGATCTCAGTCAACATGATCCACTTGGTTCCAATCACTACACACCACATCCACAAATATTCACTCTTTCCTCCTGAACTGGCAACAGAAAAATTATCGATTCAATCCAGTCTTTTACTTTTTATTAATTAGAACTGAAGATGTTGGAAATATTCAGCAGGTTAGGCAGCATACATAGAGACAGGTAAAAACAATGACTGCAGATGCTGGAAACCAGAGAAGAGCTTTTGCCCGAAACATTGATTTTACTGCTCCTCGGATGCTTCCTGAAATGTTGTGCTTTTCCAGCACCATTCTAATCCAGCATACATAGAGAGAAACACAGTGAACATTCAGGTCACAAGTCTATCAGTTCTGTTTCTTATATGAAATCCTTAGTTTCTGGCAGTATTTTGTTTTTTTTCCTGAATCTGTACCACATCGAACATAAAGAACAGAGATGGCTATTGTAAAACTAAACCATTCAAATATGCAAACATGTCCTTAAATGAGTTTTGTTTTACTGCTCTTACACTATTGAGATTTTTAAATAAATTTTTCAGATTTATTTCAGAAGTATTATTTTATCCAAGGACCAAATATTAACATGATGCAACCTATAATTTTCTAGATTCTGGAAAAAACTAACAGCAGTTCTGCAGAGTTCTGTTGCTCTGTCTTTTTATGCTGCTGATCAGTAATGAAAGTGACAACATCCTTGGCCCTGCTGAATTAATGCTTCTGTGAGATCTTTGACACAAGTTTCAAACGATCTGCTTGATATTACAGATGTAGCCCTAACTATTAAGATGTATATAAGAATCTTGGCCCCCTGCATAGCCAATGGCAGTGGTGTACCAAGTAAGCAAGGTGAAGAGGTGGCACAATTGCAGAATCACTTCCTCAGTTATCACCAGATATCTGTCCCTGGGTCTGCAGTACAATGATTATTATAGTGGCAACTACAACAATTACAACTGGGACAAGTAGCAGCCCTTCTGTGTTTGAGAGTATCCTTTTGGTACAACTCTGCCAGTGTAATACTATATGCTAATACCAACTTGTTTCACATCTAGGAAGGTGAAGTAGTTCCAAAAGTTGGAAAGAAAATCAATCCAACACAAGAAATATACTTCATTCATAACATACAGCATAGAAATGGTATGAATAATACAGTACAGAGAACAGTCTAACAAGTCACCTTTAAATCATCATGAGCTGAAAAATGTGTTGCTGGAAAAGCACAGCAGGTCAGGCAGCATCCAAGGAACAGGAGAATCGACATTTCGGGCGTAAGCCCTTCTTCAGGAATGAGGAGGGTGTGCCAAGCAGGCTAAGATAAAAGGTAGGGAGGAGGGACTTGGGGGATGGGCGTTGGGAATGCGATAGGTGGAAGGAGGTTAAGGTGAGGGTGATAGGCCGGAGAGGGATTGGGGGCGGAGAGATCGGAAAGAAGATTGCAGGTCAAGAAGGCGGTGCTGAGTCTGAGGGTTGGGACTGAGAAAAGGTGGGAGGAGGAGAAATGAGGAAGGTGGAGAAATCTGCATTCATCCCTTGTGGTTGGAGGGTTCCTAAGCAGAAGATGAGGCGCTCTTCCTCCAGGCCACACCTCCCCCCTCACTTCCCTCCAAGGCCCCAAAGGATCCTTCCATATCCATCAGAAATGCACCTGCACCTCCACACACATCATTTACTGCATCCGCTGCAACCGATGTGGCCTCCTATACATTGGGGAGACAGGCCGCCTACTTGCAAAACATTTCAGGGAACACCTCTGGGACACCCGCACCAACCAACCCAACCGCCCCGTGACTGAACACTTTAACTCTCTCTCCCACTCCGCCAAGGGCATGCAGATCCTTGGCCTCCTCCATCACCAGACCATGGCCACACAACATCTGGAGGAAGAGCGCCTCATCTTCCGCTTAGGAACCCTCCAACCACACGGGATGAATGCAGATTTCTCCACCTTCTTCATTTCCCCTCTCCCCACCTTTTCTCAGTCCCAACCCTCGGACTCAGCACCACCTTCTTGACCTGCAATCTATTTCCTGACCTCTCCGTCCCCAATCCCTCTCCAGCCTATCACCCTCACCTTAACCCCTCCTTCCACCTATCGCATTCCCCATGCCCCTTCTCCAAGTCCCTCCTCCCTACTTTTTATCTTAGTCTGCTTGGCACACCCTCCTCATTCCTGAAGAAGGGCTTATGCCCAAAACGTCAATTTTCCTTTGATGCTGCCTGACCTGCTGCGCTTTTCCAGCAACACATTTTTCAGCTCTGATCTCCAGCATCTGCAGTCCTCACTTTCTCCTAGTTTTAATCATCATGAGGATAGCATAAGAAAGCTAGAATTACAGTACTCAATTTAGGATATTGAGAAGAACAGGTTAGGGTGAAGACATTAGTTCTTTCTTCAAAGTTTATCAGTTGTACTTGTTGCAAATAGCAACAGCTTACATCTTGTCCAAAACAAAATACAACATGAGTTATGTAAATTAAACTCTTTAAACACAATTCCTAAAATGTCTGAACTGGTCAGTCAATCGGGAAGTCTCACAAGTATGGTGCCAAAGCCTGGAGATTTCCATAGTGCTTAACAAGCAAAATATTTAAATGAACAGTATGTGTCAGTCACAGATTTTAGCAAAGAAGTGTTGAGACCATTAAGTAGTTACTGTCAAATTAATGAAAATTTATCATAAACCTTATACACTGCTCTTCAGTTTTATAAAGAAGATATTTTCCTTTAAAACAGTTTCTTCCTCTGGTTTAGGAATGATCTTCCCCTGGTGACTGGGAAAGATCAAATTTTTCCCAACCTGATGACGATGTTGAGTACCATTATCCAGTATGCTATTTAGTTTCAGGTTTCCCCAATCTGCTGCATTCTAAATTTCAATAGTTACAAGAGGGATTTTTCAATTGATTAAAACTTTGATATTAATGCTTCATGCATGTCAGTTGTACGTCAAAAAACTGATGTGCCAATATTTCAAGAAATAAAATCAAAGCATCATTAAAAGTGTATACATACTGCTAGAGTAGCACGGAGTCATACAGATCAAGGCATTACAAGCTATTGGTACACCTTGTGAAATTGCCTTATTAGTACAGGGATACAGTATCTCTAGGATGGGATTCTTATGCACACAATCTCTCTCAAATTCACACATCAGAAAGTGTATGGGGTTTGTCAGTGGAGTGTTCTTGCCAAAGTCATAACCGGAATTGTGTCAATTCTGCTATCTCTATTTTTAACTTTTCCCACTCGATGATGATTAAAATTCTAACAGTGACATTCTAACAAAACACATTTGCTTCAGGGACTAGGGAAACTTTTCATTGATGAAATCAGCCATCAACTGACAATGCTACATTAATGGATGGTTTAATTAAAATGTTTCTAGTCAAACATGGAGGGTCTTCAAAATAGCCAAAATTTACTTGTCCAACTACATTACTAGCAATATAAGAATTGAGAGCACAAATGTGGCATATGGGTGTTTTTCATGCATCACTATTTATTAAGGCAACTTGGTCAGACAGCTAAATGGGCTGCCAAATTCATTGTTAGCATACACTAATACCCACAGGGGTGTTTGGGACATATCATTCATTGCAGAAGAAATAAAACATTGTATTTCTATATTCATTCTTCTTTGAATTTCCATATTAGTGTTATATTTACCATTCTGTGGCAAGTAGCTGAACTTATAGGTTCAGTTGGTCTTGCTTTAGAAAGGAGATGGTGCAAGAAATCTCACTGGGGGTTCTTAATTTTGTACATAAACTCAAAGCCCTGAAAGGAATCTGGCAGCCAACTCCCTGGGATGGAGACACATTGGGTCATTACTGATACTTAGTTTAATTGACGCTCATACTACCCTCAGACACCAGGCCATTCCCACTTCATTCTTCCATGTCTATCATCAAACCCTGAATGACAGGATACTCCTTGAAAAGCTAATGGATAGAATTAATATTTCCCTTTAGAGATGTGTTGAATCATCACTGATTCCAGATGTTCATTCACAAGGTGGTTGTAAGTATAATTCCTGAACAGAATGTTTAGTCTTGTAGTAATCTACTGGACTTCATTTTTCACAATGGTCACCAACCTTGTCCATGCAGATGACTGTCTGATATGCTGAAGCCAGCCTTGTACTGGTAACATTGAAAGAGTCCTTCATCCTTTGATCCAGTTTATTGACTGCATCTGATAAATATGCCTGGTATTTCTGAATCTTTCAGTGCATTTTTACAATGTTTCTAATAGACAACTCCGTGGACTCATTCTCTGCCTGGGACTGCCGAGATATGTCACTGATGTGCTTGTCAGGTTGTGCTCTCGAATCTAATCTAGAAAGGGTATCCACTGAGGTGGAAGTCTCTGAGCTAGTGTAAGGTGCAGGTGAAAATCTTGCCAGTGCACTCTGAGGGCTTTGTGCCTTCTTCCTCAGAAGTATAGGTGGAGTTGAGAGTTTCTGGAACTGCTTCTTTGGGGTGAAGGTTTATTGGATGCACCAGTAACTGCATAAAATAGGAGGGAATGAGTTATGTAAGTGTGAGAAAGGGTTTGTGCACGGTTATAATGAGAGAGCAGCACAGCATATGTGAGCAACCCTGCTCTTCTCCAACCAGCTTCTCTCACACAGCAGGGGGAGCCTTGCATCCCTTCTCTCTACTGCTGGTCTTTGACCTTTCGACCTAGCTTGGGATGATTATTCCTGCAATGAGATGAAAAGGAGGATTGAGTATGATGAAAATGGATGGCAAAGCAGTTAGTAGTGATGCAGGAGAAGTGATAAAGTATCCCCAGTGAGTAAGTAGGAAGCAGAGCAAACAGTGAGGGTTCAAAGTTTGAGAGGATGAAATGAGTGAGAGTTATTGAATGGATATGATCAATGCAACAGTGAGACCAGTAGTCCATGAGCCTTGGTGAAATGCGAGTACAATGGCAAAGTTATAGTGAATGATGGACCTGAGAGAGTTAGGTAGCAGAGGGAAGATGGTGGCAGTTACACTTGAGGAGCACATAGGATCACTAATCTTCTTTCATCACTGCTGTACATTTTGTTTCACCCTGGGGCACAGCACTGATCCAGGCTGCTTTCTTGGCCTAAACTAGGTCTCAAGGTGAGGCTTCCTTTGTCAGTCAGCAAGATAAGGTTGTGCCCTCCTATCCAATAACCTATCTATCAGCACCTCCAGATCCCCATCAGCAAAGTCAGGAGTTAAACTGCTTGTCTGGGTGTGGGCTTCCTAATAACAATGTGTAAAGGGTAGTTGCTGCCTCGCAGCATGTAAAGTGGTGTGTAGCTAGGTTTTAAATGCCAAAAAGTTCCAGCCGCACTTGCACCTTTTCTGCCAATCAATTTCACAAGGACAGCACTGTGGTGCCTGAATGCATATTTAAAAAGGTGAAGAACAGAAGATTTCTTGACAAAGTTGCTGACAGCTATACAGACTGGACACCATGGGTCTCACTTGATCAAACATTAAATCAAAATGAGAAAATTCAGGCATGTACAGTATGCATACACAAATATATATGTATTTCCCAGTTTTTATCACCTGTAGTCTATATTTAGATAGGAATAATAACCATATAAGATATTAGAGAACAGCAAGCAGGATAATTGGAATTGTATTCAATTATATGCCTTTATAAAATGATAGGAAAGAAGAAAATTAGAAAATATTTTTAGGTTTGACTGCTTGTTACTAGCACTATTCACAACTTTATGTACCGGATTCAAATTGTTACCTTTTTAGATGTTTGATGTTTGCAATTCTCAATTAGGTAAGGGCATTCCTTGAAATTTAGAACTCACAGTCATAGTATAAATTTGATTATTTCAGTACTCTAGATTCAGCTAGCAGTCAATTGTTAAAAACTTTGTGTAAGTGTTAACTTACTTTGGTAGAGTTTTCAAATGATTTTCTCTCAGCTCCAGAATGCGAAGCTTGGTGAGCCTAAAAAAAGACAAACCAAAATTGTCAATATGTATGAAGAAATATCAGCAAATTATTAAATTCCAATTATTCCAATACTTTGAGTTGACAATATGCTCCAAGTGCCAGGTTATGTTTACTTGCCCTTCACTGAATTGACCTTGATTTGAGTAGAGTTGAACTAAGGAAACTGGCTGGATAGCATTGTTCAGAGCAAGTATGGATCAAAAGTAGATCATGTTTAAAAATACTGTTTGTATTGCACATTAAATTGACTAAAGTTCAATAGCACTTAGTTTGCTGAGGTAGCGAATTCGCACTAGATCACCTGGCGAAGGAACAGCACTCAGAAAGCTTGTGATTTCAAATAAATCTATTGGACGATAACATGGTGTCGTGTGACTTCTGGGATAAATACAAGGCAAAGAAACAGGTCAGGACAGCAAAGAACATTAAAAGAGATGCCCACCATACACTCACAGCAAATGATATGCAAATACTTACACAGTTTTATCTGCTTCACAGTCATCCTTAAACATGCAGCATCCATCATAGGATAAGTGGCATTCATTCACAAGTCTGTTAGATTGAAATTTATAGAGTACAAAACACAAGTGAGGGTGTCATCGTCGAGGTCACCCACCAGAAAGTGTGCAATATCTAGTTGCACAGAAAGATGTCATGGAGATAAATTACACATCTGCATCAAATATGGAGAAACTGGAAGCTCACAGCTTGTTAGTGACATAATTGAAAATACATCTGACGTACACTCTGTCACCAATGAAGAAGTAAAGAAGAAACTAAATATGATGATCATTGAGCAGTTGTTGAAATGGTGTATACATGATATAAGAATAATTTTGCCTAAATGGGGAGGTGTGTAGGACAGTAGTCTTGATGAAAATGGACCAATAGAAGATTTTGTTATTTGCTCCTGTCAAATTAATTGACCTATAAGAGCAGCCCTGGGAGCAGGTTTGTTATGGGAACCTCTTCTTCATATGTAAATCCTCTCTGTTGCATATTATATCAGATGCACAAAAGTACTGTTAATATTGAATCATCATAGAATCCCTCTAGTATGGAAACAGGCCCTTCAGCCCACAAGTCCACACCAACTCTCCAAAGAGTAACCACTCAGACCCACTCCCCTACCCTATTACTTTACATTTACACCTGACTAATGCACCTAACCTATACATCCCTGAACACTGAGCAATTTAGCATGGCCAATTCACCTAATCTGCACATCTTTGGATTGTGGGAGGAAACCGGAGCACCTGGAGGAAACCCACGCAGACATGGGGAGAATGTGCAAACTCCACGCAGACAGTTTATCAAGGCACACGAAGCACATCTTCAAAATATCAACAGCTTACTCAATGTTGCACTTGGTTAGTCATAGGCTTTTTTTTTTGTGGCTCCCACTTCTCATTGGTAGGTGGTATGAGAAGAATTTGAGAGGGTCATCCCATGTTTTCCATCAGTCAGTTATTAATTCAGTTTGCTTGAAAAATAAATCAGTAATGTTGACATGTCACAAGCTCACATTGTTCACTAGTCCTCTGATGATTCCTGAAGAAGGGCTTATGCTCGAAACGTTGATTCACCTGCTCCTTGGATGCTACCTGACCTGCTGCGCTTTTCCAGCAACACATTTTTCAGCTCTGATCTCCAACATCTGCAGTCCTCACTTTCTCTCCCTCATGATTGCACACTCCAGGACATGCTTAAATAAAATTCCTTAAAGTTGATAAAGTTGCTAGTTAATATGGTGGGCATTGAATTATCATAAATGCCCTATATCTACGGGAAGAAACCACAGAGGCAAACTCATATGTCTGTTCTTCTAATTACTGCATCAGGAATTCCTGATGAAGGGCTTATGCCTGAAATGTTGATTCCCCTGCTCCTTGGATGCTGCCTGACCTGCTGTGCTTTTCCCGCACCACACTCTTGGCTCTGTTCTCTAGCATCTGCAGTCCTTACTTTCTCCTAAAGTCTGCAGAAACAATGGTCTAAAAATAAGCAAGGAAACAGGATGGCATGGTGACTCAGGAGTTAGCACTGCTGCCTCACAGTGCCAGGGACCTGGGCTTGATTCCAGCCTCGGGTGACTGTGTGGAGTTTCCATTCTCCTCGTGTCTGTGTGGGTTTCCTCTCACAATCCAAACATGTGCAGGTTAGGTGAATTGGCCATGCTAAATTGCCCATAGTGTTCGGGGATGTGTAGATTAGGTACATTAGTCAGGGGAAATGTGGAGTGATAGGGCAGGGGAATTGGGCTGGGTGAGTTACCCTTTGGAGGGTGGGTGTGGACTTTTTGGGCTGAAGGGAAGTTTCCACACTGTAGGGAATTTGTGAAGCAGAATCTCTATCTTTGGAACCTCTCATATGGGTAGATCCTCTTCAGACCTTGATACTTGAGGTTGTCTTCTCTCCAGTTTTCCACTGTTGTTCTGCACCGCTACCATAAGCCTGGAGATCCCACAGTGTTCTGCCAAGGATAGTAATTGTCTAAAGCATCCATGACCTCAAACCTGGTGCTGTTATTTCAAAACCTGAAAACTTCTTAAAAACTTCTATGCTGACCAGAACTCGGAAATATTTAGCACAGGGAACTCACAAGGCAGCTGTAAGCACTTCCAGATATCAATAAAAGCTAAGAGTAATGCACATTTAATTTTGTCTAATTTTGATGGTGAGCTTGTCAACCTCCTGGGAAACCCGTGCAGGTGGCATTCAATTCAAATGCCTGTTTAATTGAATTAAACCTTGCCTCAATCATGTGCTGATGATATTAACAGCTGTGCTAATTACCAACACACCTGGTCTCCCAGAGGGAAAAAACAGCAAAAAGTGCAGTCTGCCTTGGAAAGAAGGTTACCGGTCGGACTGGACCTCCACTTTTAAGTGCCAAGAAATGTCAGACCAGTAAGTGCCATTCATATGTTTTCCTGGTCTTTACTTCAGGCTAATGGCAATGCATCCACCAAGTAGGTTACTAGCACACCCATGTGTTCCATAGTAATCACAACTGCAGTAAATGTCTGCAGCTCCAGAATCTTCAATTCACAGTTCATGAGTTTGACTACTACCATACAGAGGTGGGGAATATTACATGAACACTTTGTTCTAGGAGGCAGTTACATGCCTTACACTATGATCTCTGGATTTGGTCCATGGTCAGAGATAAGTGGGTGTGACTATGGGTGAGGCAGATATAGAGACTACGAAAGTGGAAGTGCAATTATCCAACTGGTTTAACTTGTATGTCAGTCAGCAGCTGAGCCAGGACGCCTAGTTTCCATGCCCATCTACTGCAGAGATGCATCATAACATCTCCGAACAAAAACAGAAATTGCTGGTAAGGCTTAGTAGGTCTAGCAGCATCGACAGACAGATGTCAGAGTTAATGTTTTGGGTTCAGTGACCCTTCCCCAGAACTGATGGTAGAGCCATAGAGTCATAGAGATGTAGAACATGGAAATAGACCCTTCGGTCCAATCCATCCATGCCGACCAGATATCTTAATCCAATCTAGTCCCACCTGCCAACAGCCAGCCCACATCCCTCCAAACCCTTCCTATTCATATATCCATCCAAATGCCTCTTAAATGTTACAATTGTACCAACCTCCACCACTTCCTCTGCCAGCTCATTCCATACACATACCACACTCTGTGTGATAACGTTGTCCCTTAGGTCTCTTTTATATCTTTCCCCTCTCACCCTAAACCTATGCCCTCTAGTTCTGGACTCCCTGACCACAGAGAAAAGAATTTGTCTATTTATCCTATCCATGCCCCTCATAATTTTGTAAACCTCTTTAAGGTCACCCCTCAGCCTCCGATGCTTCAGGGAAAACAGTTTCAGTTTGTTCAGTCTCTATAGCTCAACTCCTCCAACCCTGGCAACATCCTTGTAAATCTTTTTTGAACCCTTTCAAGTTTCACAACATCTTTCTGAAAGGAAGGAGACCAGAATTGCACGCAATATTCCAATAGTGGCCTAACCAATGTCCTGTACAGCCGCAACATGACTTCCCAACTTCTGTACACAATACTTTGACCAATAAAAGAAAGTATACCAAACGCCTTCTTCACTATCCTAGCTACCTGCGATTCCACTTTCAAGGAGCTATGAACCTGCACTCCAAGGTCTCTTTGTTCAGCAACACTCCTGAGGACCTTACCATTAAATGTACACATCCTGCTAAGATTTGCTTTCCCAAAATGCAGCACCTCACATTTACCTGAATTAAAATCCATCTGCCACTTCTCAGCCCAATGGCCCAACTGGTCCAGATCCTGTTGTAATCTGAGGTATCCCTTTTCACTGTCCACTACGCTTCCAATTTTGGTGTCATCTGCAAACTTACTAACTGTACCTCTTATGCTTGCATCCAAATCATTTATGTAAATAACTAAAAGTAGAGGACCCAGCACCGATCCTTGTGGCACTCCACTGGTCACAGGCCTCCAGTCTGAAAAACAACCCTCCACCACTACCCTCTGTCTTCTACCTTTGAGCCAGTTCTGTATCCAAATGGCTAGTTCTCCATGTATTCTGTGAGATATAACCGTGCTAATCAGTCTCCCATGGGGAACCTTGTCGAACACCTTACTGAAGTCTATATAGGTCACATCCACTGCTCTGACCTCATCAATCTTCTTTGTTACTTCTTCAAAAAACTCAATCAAGTTTGTGAGACATGATTTCCCACGCACAAAGCCATGTTGACTACTCCGAATCGGGACACCACCCACGCCCTCCACCTCCTCCATGATTTTCGCTTCCCCGGCCCCCAACGCCTTATCTTCACCATGGACTTCCACTCCCTATACACCTCCATTCCCCATCACGAAGGCCTCAAAGCCCTCCGCTCCTTCCTTTCCCGCCGAACCAACCAGTATCCTTCCACTGACACTCTCCTTTGACTGAATGAACTGTTCCTCACTCTTAACAACTTCTCCTTCCAATCCTCCCACTTCCTCCAAACCAAAGGAGTAGCAATGGTCCCCTAGCTATGCCTGCCTCTTTGTTGGATATGTGGAACAGTCCATCTTCTGCAGCTGCACTGGCACCACCCCCCACCTTTTCCTTCGCTACATTGATGACTGTATCGGCGCTACCTCGTGCTCCCACAAGGAGGTTGAACAGTTCATCCACTGTACTAACACCTTCCACCCCGATCTCAAATTTACCTGGACCGTCTCAGACTCCTCCCTCTCCTTCATAGATCTCTCTCTCTCTATCTCGGACGACCGACTCAACACGGACGTATACTATAAACCGACTGACTCCCACAGCTACCTAGATTACACCTCTTCCCATCCTGCCCCCTGTAAAAACGCCATCCCATATTTCTAATTCATTTGCCTTCGCCGCATCTGCTCCAAGGAGGAACAATTCCAATACCGAACAACCCAGATGGCCTCCTTCTTCAAAGACGGCAATTTTCCCTCAGACGTGATTGATGATGCTTTCCACCACATCTCCTCCACTTCCCACTCTTCTGCCCTTGAACCCCGCCCCTCCAATTGCCACCAGGACAGAACCCCACTAGTCCTCACCTACCACACCATCACCCTCCAGATACATCGGATCATTCTTCGTCATTTCCGCCACCGCCAAACGGACCCCACCACCAAGGATATATTTCCATTCCCTCCCTAATCAGCGTTCCGGAAAGACCACTCCCTCTGCGACTCCCTTATCAGATCCACATCCCCCACCAACCCAACCTCCACTCCCGGCACCTTCCCCTGCAACTGCAAAAAATGCAAAACTTGCACCCAGACCTCCCCCCTCACTTCCCTCCAAGGCCCCAAGGGATCTTTCAATATCCATCAGAAATTCACCTGCACCTCCACACACATCATTTACTGCATCCGCTGCGGCCTCCTATGCATTGGGGAGATAGGCTGCCTACTTGCGGAACATTTCAGAGAACACCTCTAGGACACCCGTGCCAACCAACCCAACCACCCCGTGACTGAACACTTTCACTCCCCCTCTCACTCTGCCAAGGACATGCAGGTCCTTGGCCTCCTCCATCACCAGACCATGGCAACACGATGCCTGGAGGAAGAGCGGCTCATCTTCCTCCTAGGAACCCTCCAATCACAAGGGATGAATGCAGATTTCACCACCTTCCTCATTTCCCCTCTCCCCACCTTTTCTCAGTCCCAACCCTCAGACTCAGCAACGCCTTCTTGACCTGGAATCTTCTTCCCGACCTCTCCGCCCCCACCCCTTCTCTGGCCTATCACCCTCACCTTAACCTCCTTCCACCTATCGCATTCCCAATGCCCCTCCCCCAAGTCCTTCCTCCCTACCTTTTATCTTGGCCTGCTTGGCACACCCTCCTCATTCCTGAAGAAGGGCTATATGCCCGAAACGTCGATTTTCCTTCTCCTTTGATGCTGTCTGACCTGCTGCGCTTTTCCAGCAACACATGTTTAAGCTCCAATACCCCAAATCAGTCCTTGCCTTTCCAAATACATGGAGAAAGTGAGGACTGCAGATACTGGAGATCAGAGCTGAAAATGTGTTGCTGGAAAAGCGCAGCAGGTCAGGCAGCATCCAAGGAGCAGAAGAATCGACATTTCAGGCATGAGCCTAAAGAAGGGCTCATGCCCGAAATGTTGATTCTCCCGTTCTTAGGATGAGCCTGACCTGCTGCGCTTTTCCAGCAACACATTTCCAAATACATGTACATCCTGTCCCTCAGGATTCTCTTCAACAACTTGCCCAGCACTGAGGTCAGGCTACCGGTCTATTGTCCCCTGGTTGTCCTTACCACCCTTCTTAAACAGTGGCACCACATTACTCAACCTCCACTCTTCCGGCACCTCACCTGTGACTATCAATTATATAAATATCTCAGCAAAAGGCTCAGCAATCACTGCTCTAGCTTCCTACAGAGTTCTAGGATACATCTGATCAGGTCCTGGGGATTTATCCACCTTCACCCATTTCAAGACACCCAGCACTTCCTCCTCTGTAATATGGACATTTTGCAAGATGTCACCATCTATTTCCCTACAGTCTATACCTTCCATCTCCTTTTCCACAGTAAATGCTGATGCTAAATACTCATTTAGTATCTCCCCCATTTTCTGCGGCTCCACACAAAGGCCACCTTGCTGATCTTTGAGGGGCCCTATTCTCTCCCTAGTTACCCTTTTGTCCTGAATGTATTTGTAAAAACCCATTGGATTCTCCTTAATTCTATTTGCCAAAGCTATCTCATGTCCTCTTTTCGCCTTCCTGCATTCCCTCTGAAGTATACTCCTACTGCCTTTATACTCTTCAAAGGATTCACTCGATCTATCCTGACAATACCTTACATATGTTTCCTTCTTTTTCTTAACCAAACACTCAATTTCTTTAACCATCCCGCATTCCCTATACCTACCAGCCTTTCCTTTCACCCTAACGGAAATATACTGTCTCTGGATTCTCGTTATCTCATTTCTGAAGGCTTCCCATTTTCCAGCCATTCTGCGAACATCTGCCTCCAATCAGCTTTCGAAAGCTCTTGCCTAATACCGTCAAAATTGGCCTTTCTCCAATTTAGAACTTCAACTCTTAGATCTGGTCTATCCTTTTCCATCACTATTTTAAAACGAATAGAATTATGGTCGCTGGCCCCAAAATGCTCCCCCACTGACACCTCAGTCACCAGCCTTGCCTTATTTCCCAACAGTAGGTCAAGTTTTGCTCCCTCTCTCGAAGGTACATCCACATATTGAATCAGAAAAAGTGTTCTTTTACGCATGTGTGCATGTGTGCACGCATGCGTGCGTGCGTCAGGGTATGCAGGGGAAGTGGTTTAAGGAGTCAACAATAGGTGGAGATGGAGCCCAAAGACAGAAGAACAATTGGACAAACAAATGAGGGGATAACCTGGGAGAATGAATAGTTATTAGTGGACAATTAGTGATTAACAATGGGTAATGCATAATAGCAGACCATGTGATAATTGATACTTGGTGATTAGGGTTTGGGATAATGACATGGGGAAAGGTGCCTCAAGTCCTAAAATTATTGAACAATATTGAGTCCAGAAGGCTGTAGAATGGAAAATTAGATGTTGATCTTCAAGCTAGTGCTCAGTTTCCGCGGAACGCTGCAGCAAGCCTGAGACAGAGGTGTTGGCCAAGGCACGTGGTGATGTGTTGAAGTGGCAAGCAACTGGAACATCAGGGTCTTTTCTTGCAGACAGAGCACAGGTGTTCAGCAAAGCAGTCACATAGTCTATGCAGTCACATTGTTTCCCCAGTTCAAAGGAGAGACCACATCGTGAGCAAAGAATGCAGTTGACTAGATTGAATAAAGTGCAGGTAAAGTGCTGCTTCACCTGGCATGTGTATGGGCCCTAGGATACTGAGGAGGGAGGAAGTGAATGAGCAAGTGTTACACCTGTAGTTGCAGGGAAGGTCCCATAGGGCTGTACATGTGGGTGTTTCATAGTGAAGGAGGAGTGGATCAGTGTATCCCAGAGGGGATGGTCTTTGCAGAAGGCTGACAGGGGAGGAGAGGTGAATGTGGCATCCCGCTGGAGGGTGGAAATGGTGACTCATGATCCTCTAGGTACTGGTGAGTTGGGAGGGAAGAACAAGGGGATCCTATCACTGTTATGGAAAGAAGTGA
The DNA here is from genome assembly GCF_020745735.1 of Hemiscyllium ocellatum. NCBI lineage: Eukaryota > Metazoa > Chordata > Chondrichthyes > Orectolobiformes > Hemiscylliidae > Hemiscyllium > Hemiscyllium ocellatum. The sequence continues at coordinate 60,822,394 of NC_083409.1, read as the reverse complement.
GGGGGAAAGGGCTGAAGTGTGAGAGCTGGGTCAGACCCAGCTGAGACCATGTCAACTATGGTCCTGTGGAATCCTCGATTGTGGAAGAATATGACATTTCGGAGGCACCCCTTGTTGAAGCTGGCATCATCAGAATAGATGTGATAGAACAGAGGAACTAGGAGAATGAAGTATTACAGGAAGTAGTGACCCCGGAACAGGCTGATTAAGAAGAAATGTCAAGCACTGGGTCATGGAAGCTGTAACAGCTAGTAAGTGCGCTCTAAGGTGAAGGGCAGCTATGCCAGAAGTACAAAGTGCAGAAAAACTTACATGAGAGACAAATAGTCACATGTAGGCAGAGTTATGGAGAAAATCTGAGTCAGGAATCAGCCAAGATGCAATTGAAAGTTGGAACTCCAGCAATAGGTTTCAAGATAAGAAGGGAAAGATTTAAAAGGGACCTAATGAATAACTTTTTCATTGCAGAGAGTGGTGTTTGAATGGAATGAGCTGCCAGATGTGGTGGAGGCTGGTACAATTACAACACTTAAAAGGCATCTGAATGGGTACATGAATAAAAAGGGTCTAGAGGGATATGGGCCAAATGAGAGCAAATGGGATGAGAGATATTGTATCATGATTCTCTTTACTAACTTACTCACAAGCACAAGTTTACAACACCACATTTCTATTCATTCATAAAACAGTGTTTTTGTAGTATATTTTATAAGATAAACTAAATTAAACATCCCTTTCTAGGCTGGCAACCCATTACTGTTTCTTTACATCTTTCAATTCTTAAATTGGCCCCATGCTGAAAGACTACCCCTGAATAACTGTAACCTAGTCAGAGCAATGCCATCCCCATCATTGTGTCTTCATAACTACTCAAAACCATGGAATGATTATAAGATTAATTAGTCCTTAGTAATCATCTTTTGGGGCCCAAATAGGCTGCAGGACATCAAACAGCTTCCTCCACCAACAGTTGCTGATTTTTATATTTTTAAAATTTCCTTCTACACTACCTATTTCTATAACACTGTACTACATATTTCTAACTTTTGTTTAGGTCTACCATCTTGTATTAATAAGCAGATTTATAATTTTTTAAATACCCATTAAATAGGGCTGGTACACCGTTGAAGAAACTTCCTATCAAAAAAACAGCGTTTCTATGAAACTGCATGAATGAATGTGTTGGAACTGTCAAATACAGGCAATAGTAAACAAAATCTCATGACCCAGCTGCAGGAGATCAGTTTAATATCCTCTATAACTTTTATTTAGTGCACATGTAATTTCTCACTTATTTCGGTCATATAAGTCTGGTGTTTCTACTAACATTACTAACTTCAAAATCAAAAAAGACAACACTTCTTAATTATGCAAGCTCAAACCAGACAGATATTCTAATCTCATCAGGAGTAACAGCCAGCATTTAGCAAATGCTTAAGTTATCTCCTGCTTCCCCAGGATAGGTGTCACACAAACTTGTGTACAATAGATACAACTATGTGACACCATAATGCTAAAATATTAATATATATAAAAACTGTATAAAAGAGGCTACTGTTAAACTGTACTTTGGATTCCACTGCCACCTCAAACTGTGTCACTGTGGATGCTCAATAAAGAGACTATTTCCGCTCCTCACCGATCTCAGTCGTTATTGAACACAGTCCCACAGATCTAGATTAATGTAGAATATCTGGTTGACACTGATGAGTTGAATGGAAGGGTCTGTTGTTGTGCTGTACATGTCTATGACTCTAAGTTAAGACCCCCGCCCCCACCCCGGAAAGAAATTGTAAGCCTATCTGAATGGCGCAATTCCAAGGTCGGAAAGCTAGAAAAATAAAAGGGAATACTGACCAATAAAATGAGAGCATTGCCACATTGGAATGGGCAAAATTAAAAATGAGACCATAATTTTGTATCAAAGTCAGGATGTCGGAAGGACATTTTAAATGTCCTAAGTCCACTACAGAAGATTAAGATCAGAGAAGCATTTCAAGGCCAAGAGAAATTTATCAAAGAATTGAAATATTTTAGTTGCAAGAAGATTTTGTAAGAGAAAAAACATGAATCATTTTATTATGATAAACTTCAGAACTTTAATAACTTCATAAATTGAAAGAATCAGGAATAGCTGTCTGAAATAAACAGTTTCTGGAAATGAAAGGGACAAGAAGAAGCTGTCGTAGAGGAATGAAAAGTAACATGTGAATTAACCACCCCTGGGCAGAAGCAACAAACAAGCTGTTTTGTGGGAGACAGGAGATAATACTTTTTAATAATTTGCTGCCTCATGACAAATAGGCAATTAAGACTGCCTGCAGAAGTAATGTCTTGAGGTAAAAGGGGTAATTGCAGGACAGGCAACTAACATAAAATGGAACAAGGAACAGGGGAGCTACTTCTCATACGGCAAGCTACAGACTGGAGGTCTCCAGAAGTGTAATCATATGTCAGGGATGAAGGAATCGCCTGAATTATCAAATAATGTTACACCACAAACTCGAAAGAGAGTAAATTGCAGAAGAATCCAACACTAGAACAGTTCAGTGGCAGAACTTAAAAGAACAACACCACAACTGGACACTTCCAGAGACAGATGCTGTTGGTGAAATCATGGTCAATTTCCATCATTAGCTGGCTAATAGCCAAGTTCAGTTGAGACTTGGCTTGCTTACTTGAAGGGCCTTATTTTGGTTGCTACATGCAATAAAGTTTAAAGCATTGCTTCAGTCTAGAAACCCTGCACTTCATAGTCTGAGATTTCTGAATAAGTAGCTGAATTAAGAAAGGTAATTGATGGTGATTTACCCACAACAATCCCCAACAAAAAAAGAAATAAGGCACAAACCCTCAATTTTGTTCAAAATGCTGGGAAACTTTGCAAGCGTAAGAAAAAAAAGTGGGAATCTTCCATTTTAGTGCCCAGAACTGGACAGATTATACTACTACTTCAGACAAACAACTCAACGGTTTACTGATTTCAAAATGTTTAAAAAGAATTGTAGAAGTTTTATTAAAAGAATGTTGCTATAATATAGAATTTTAAAACCTTTTAATGATGTTAAAATATCAAGGATCAGGAATATGTGTTTTAGAGCTGAAAGCAGTGAATCACTTCAGAATGACCAGAAAACATAATTTAAGCTTTTGAGAAGAATTTGATGTATTTCAACAGTAATACTGAGTGCACAAAGACTGGTAAATAAAGAAATTGCCAAATAAAGAAGCAAGTTGTACATTAATTTAAAATAAAATTTGCAATCCTGAATAAAGCTGAAAAATGCATTGCTGGAAAAGCGCAGCAAGTCATGCAGCATCCAAGGAACAGGAGAATCAACGTTTTGGGCATAAGCCCTTCTTCAGGAGCATAAGCTCTCTTCAACCTCCAGCATCAGCAGTCCTCATTTTACTCAATCCTGAATAAAGGACAAATTTCCACAACAGATATAAACAATACTGAAATTATATATATTTGCAATAACTTTAAAGTTATATTTAAAGCAATATATTGAGAAGCATTGTAGGTAAAAAGGCACAAAGGACGTCCATCAGAGAAGGAACAGTGGAAAGCAATAGCAACTTATAGGTCTTTCTAATACGGCAAAACACAAAGAGCAGGATGAATTCCTCTTGGTAGAGTTAAAAGATAGTTGGCAATTGTTTAGATGTTTTGGAATCACTACAGCTATGATACAAATGCCATAGTAATAATATCATGGTTAATGGCATGGAGATTGATTGGAAATAAGAATCTCCAGTGTAGATTATTTAATTTTGTGCGATGCCGAAGACAAAATCTTCTTCAAACGTCTGAACTTCAACTTAATCTGCTGGGATTAATGAACAAATAAATAAGAGAGTGAATGATGGCTACTCTTCATTACAAGCAGACAGATCACCAATACGCTGTGTATTGTTCCTGATTATTATTTTCCTTTCTAAAGTACAGGCACTTCTGCAGTTTTGACAATTTCTTGTTAAATAGGCAATAAGGTAGAGGTGATTCATGGTAAGGTAATTGCTAATGTTATACAGGCTCCAGAAAAAGAGAGGCTGACAATACCCCTCAGAGTATGGGATGATCTAGAACAAGACACTAGCAGGAAGACATAGGGTCAAAGTTGAAGAACCATTGTTCAAGAACAAAACATAGAACATTTGGTTATTCAATCAAGCATTGAAATACTATACTTGTGAAAGGCTTTATTGGCCCTCCAAGATTAATTTCTAAACCTAAGTAGTTTCAAACTGCATAAAATAACTCGTACTGGCATCTGAGAATGATTTCACATCATCAGCAGAGAAGAAAACACAGATTTAACCGAGCTTCAAGAAATGTTTTTGATCAATGATGCCAGTGAAGAATCCTCAGAGAATAACAACCAGCAAGTCTTGGGACAATAACCAAATACTGCTATTAAAATTAATCAATAAAGTCCAATGGAGATCTGTGGTGAACATTTAATTGAATAAGTATTAACAGACTAACATGATGACAATGTAGAACAACCAATACCACTGCTGATGTTGGTACCAATCAAAAGAACATAAACATGATGGAATTGTTAGAAAAACTCTGCAGTTCTGGCAGCATCTGTAGACAGAAAGCAGAATTAACATTTCAGGTCCAGTGACCCTTCTTCAGAATGTAATATAAAATAATGGACATGAAGGAATTAATTTCAGCTGCATCAAAAGTCCACTCATTCTGATCGATTACACAGCTCAGATGACCAACGCTACATCCTTTGTCTCTTGCCAAGTATAGTGCTCTCTTCTTTAAGGAGTGCTCCTATTGACGTGTTATAAGGATACTAACAGTTGAGGGTCACTGAGACATGGTTACAAGAGGGTTAACAGATTGATCGTGCATGAATATTGGCTTCAGATGCAAATGAGAGGTAACTGTACAGAGAGTAATGAGTGGAGCTGTACGGTGTGTAGACATAAAGAGTGTTGTACAGGAGATGGGTGTCCAAGTTAGAATGAGGGAATTGGCACATGAATGTGTATATTATTCACCAGCGATAAATTCCTGTAGTCCTAGAGTTCTACCTTGCATTTTCTCCAGGTTGAAGAAGGCACAACTTAGCTGCTCTCTTCCTCAGCCAACTCCATCTATACCAGCTAATTGGAAAGATTTGCTTCTTCCTCCTCCTCCCAGGGAAGAGTTCTGTTCTCTGCAACTCCTCAGCTTGCCCAACAGCTAAGAGTTGAAGATTATTATGGTCAGATTTTCAAGGATTTCTCATCATTCGTATCATTGCTGCAGTCTCAAAAATATAAATGTTGCTGAAACATGCAAAAGTCCACTTAAACAGAAATCCTTTGACAAAATGGTCCTGCTACCCATCCCAATCTAATTAATGAAGAAGCTTGCAGTCAGATTCTTAATTACATGGCATTGGTAAGGAGGTCAGAAGGCCTTCCTAATCAATCAGACGTCAGGTTCACAACTTGGGGGCAAAACAAAACGATCATTTTGAAAGTGATTAAAGTGGGAAAATTCTGTTAACTGTTTCTCCATCCACTGATGCTGCCAGATTTGTTGAGTATTTGCAGTTTCCTATTTTTATTTCTTGCATGATGCCATGCATTGATGTGCTAAGAATGTACTCTTTATGATCTTAGGTATTTTTACTTGTTTCCCTAGACTGTTTTGCAATTAGATTGGAGAGTATATTTAAATGAAATTTACCTCCATTAAAATTAAGAGAACCGTGATTGCAAGCGGATTCCTCTCAAGATTTGTGATTTATCATGTGTGCAATATAAAAATGAATGAAGAATAAATTAAACTAATTAATTTTATTTCCTGTGGATTAATGTGTGATCATGCCTCTTCAACTGTATATGTGGTTGAGCTATTGAATGTTAGATAGTATTTTTGGGAGTTCCAAATAAATCCAGTTATATAGTGGCTTTCACCTACAAGATGTGACTCACACTGTTGGTTTATCAAGGTTCATCATTTGGCAGAAGATTCACTGCTTGACTAATGCCCGTATGTAGGTGTATATTAAAATTTGCCCGGTATTTTAATGTTTTCTATGGTGAAACATGTCTTCAGAATATTCAACATGGGGTGATAACAATAGCCGATTCTTTCTACCCCAATGACCTAATGGACAGCAGAAACTGCTGATCCGTATCACAATAATGAATGGTGCTCTTCTGACCTTTTTCACAATAATTCTACAATCAAACAACACCAGATTTACTTCTAGTGTCTACTTTAAAGTATAGGATAGTTTTGCATGATTTCTGTCCAACTTGCCTAGCTTGGATTTTTCTGATCAGGCCTGAGTTATAAGTTTTCACTTGATCCTTGTTACAGCTTGATAATCATTCATGATGGGACTTAATAATCTTCCTAATCATTCAAATGATCAGAATAAGAAGAAAATCTTGTATTAATGCTGCTTTCATTTAAATAGAAAATTAATGAAAAGGCCACACATCCTCTAAATAGAGGCCTTTTAAAAATCTTTCTAGTTTTTTTGATCAATGTCTTCTCCATTTGGACTATGAAGTATTTGAAAACAGAAGCAAGACTTTGAGGGATGCAGAGTAGTCCTGGTGAATTAAGATGATCATTTTGCTCCAGTTGGCACGTGCACATGCTCATATGCAGAGAGGTTACGTCAGTTTGATAAGCATAGTATCGTGGAAGGTTCCTTTCCCAAGGGTTGAATGGGGGTAGAGGGAGCAAGAAAGTAACAGCATAGTGGTAATGTCATTGTTGAAGAACTGAAAGGCCTGGCTATGTGAGTGTAATACCAACCATGGCTGATGACAAAATTTGAATTTAATCAATAAATCTGGAATTAAAAGGACATCTAACAGCACTGTCAACTGATAAAAAAAACTGATCTGGTTCACTAACATCTTCTGGTTGGGAAATTCTGATGTCCTTAATTCTGGTGTCCATATGTAAGCCCAGCAATATGTTGGGCTCTTAACGGGCTCTGAAATGGACCAACGAACCATCCAGTGCTGAGTGGAGGACCCATCTTGATCTCCTCAAAGACTCACATCATCACAAAAATTAGTCTTCAATTTACTCCTCATAACATCAATAAGCAGCAGAAAGGTACTGGATATTGCTTAAGACAATGGGCCCCTGAATGTGAAAAATGTCTAGGTATGTATTGTCCAAAAAGTGTGGAACAAATCCAACATGGCCAATTATTTTGAACTCAAGTTCAGTCTTGATTATCAATAAAGTGATGGATTTAAAGGAGGAAATGAATGGTGTAAAAGAGGGGTTAACGGGAAGGAATGTTAAAACACAGTCTGGTCACTGCCACCCACAGGCCCACGCCAGCTATATTACGATATAGGCAGCACATTATCTTGGTTTTATTTACTCTTCAGTTATACAGGGCATAGATGAGACGAAATCTCAAATACTGTGTGCAGTTTTTGTCCCTGTATTTAGGGAAGGATGTAAATGCATTGGAGGTAATTCAGAGGAGGTTTACTAGATTGATTCAGTAATGAGTGAGTTGTCTTATGAGGAACAGTTGGACAGACTGGGCTTGTTTCCACTGGAGCTGAGAAGAGTGCAGGTGACTGCTGCGTATAGTATCTTGTCTGGTCTTAATAAGGTGAATGTGAAAAGGATACTTCATCTTGTGGGTCAGTCCAGTAGTGGAGGAACACTTTTACAATTAGGGGTTTGTCCTTTTAGGACAGAGACAAGGGACTTTTATTTTAAAAAAGTTGTGCAACTTTGAAACTCTGTGCCTCAGAAAGGTGATGGAGGCTGGTTCATTGAATATTTTTTAAGTTGGTAGTAATTTAATTCCATTGCATAACAATAATCTAAGCTTAAATTGAGGATTGATAGGAATGTGGAATTTGAAACACAAGTAGATCAGCTTGACCTTATTGAACAATGGAGTCGACTCAAGGGGCTAAATTTACTCCTACTTCATCTGGTTATTAAGACAGCAGCTTCCAAGCTCCCTGGCTTCTACCATCTAGAAGGACAAGGATAGCAGATGCATGGGAATCCCACCACCAGCAAGAATCCCTTCAAGTCGCTCACCATTTTAGCAGTGTTGCTGGGTCAAAATCCTGAAGTCTAGATTAGAGTGGTGCTGGAAAAGCACAGCAGGTCAGGCAGCATCTGAAGAGCAGGAAAATCGGCATTTCGGGCATAAGCCCTTCATCAGGAATGGAGCAAAATGCTGAATTCCCTTCCTAACAGTTTTGGAGGTTTCCTTACACTCCAAGGGCAGCAATGGTTCAGGAAGGAAACTTTTCACCATTTAATCAAGGGGCAGTTCGGGATGGGCAATAGCTGCTGGCCAGTGACACCCACATCCTATGAATGATTTCAGGAAAGACACTCCTCTTTCAAATGGCCACCATTAATGAGAGATGCAATATTTTATCCACTGTGCCAGCTCCATCATCTACAAACTATGGCAGAGAGTGGTTGATTGCAAAGATCACCGTAAATCAACAGAAAAATTCATGTATTGAGCAGATGTCAGCACAGTGGATCTGAACTGTGTATCAGCAACAGAAGTACTATGAATATTCCTTCAATAGTCCCATCCTTTAAATTCAATGGTAAGATCATTAAATGAACATTAATGTTCTTCTTGAAGCCGCTCTATATATGTTGAAACAAAACTACATAAATCAATTTGAATGGACTGGACACTGTGTAGATGGCCAAAAGCATCACCCCCACTTCCCTCTCCAACCACCGCCTCCACTCCTGTTTTCTCAGTTATCAAAGCGTCTATGTCCCAGAGATGTGGATGAAAGCCGAACCATAGAACAGTTACACTATTGCATTACAGGAGGCCATTCAGCCCATCATGTCAGTGGCAACTCTCCAAACGTTTGATTTACTTAGTGTCACTCACCCCCCTTCTCCCTGAAGCCTTGCATGTTATCCCCTTTCAGAAAATAATCAATTTTCTATTACATGCTTCAAACTAACCACAGTCTCAGACAGTGCATTCTAGAACACAACCTTTCCTTCAGTCATGATTTGGAGTTGCCGGTGTCGGACTGGGGTGTACAAAGTTAAAAATCACACAACACCAGGTTATAGTCCAACAGGTTTATTTGGAATCACTAGCTTTCGAAGTGCTGCTTCTTCATCAGATGGTTGTGGAGCAGAATCATACGACACAGAATTTATAGCAACAGGATTGCAGTGTCATTGGAATGTAATATTAAACAAATTCCGCTTGAGTCTTTCATTTTAGAGTAATCGTATTAGTTTTGGTTCCTTCGAATGTAAATCCCAGAATTTTTTTTAAAGTTACATCCTCAAGATATAGCTTTAACAGTAGGTGCCATCTCAGCTCAGATAATGCATTGAAGATATGAAGTTAAAGGTCGAGGATGGGCACCTTAACACCTCACTTTAACGCAAACCCACTGATAACCTCACAATGCTACACCTCTTTAGCTTCCACCCTAAACACATTAAAACAACCATCCCCTACAGACAAACCCTATGCATACACAGGATCTGTTCAGATGAGGAGGAACGTGACGGACACTTGGAAGTACTCAAGGATGCCCTCATAAGAACAGGGTACGATGCTCAACTCATCGACCTCCAATTCTGACATGCCACAGCGAGAAATCCTAATGACCTCCTCAGGAGACAGACATGAGCTGCAACCAATAGGGTTTGTCCAGAATTTCTCGGGAGCCGAAAAACTACGCCATGTTCTTCGCAGCCTGAAACACATTATCGATGAGGATGAGCACCTTACCAAGACCTTTCCCACACCTCCACTTCTTGCCTTTGAACAACCACCAAACTTTAAACAGATCATTGTTCATAGCAAACTGCCCGGCTTTCAGGTCAACATCATACAATCCTGTCATGGCTGATGCTGCAAGACGTGTCAGATTGTTGACATGGACACCACCATTACACATGGGGACATCACCCACCATGTACAGGTGAGTTCTCATGTGACTTGGCTAACGTTGTCTATCTCATACGCTGCAGGCAAGGATGCCCTGAGGCATGGTACATTGGCGAGACTGAGCAGAGGTTGTGGCAACAGATGAATGGAAGCCAAACAACAATCAACAACCAGGAGTGCTTGCTCCCATTCGGGGAACACTTCAGCAGTTCAGGACATTCAGTCTTGGACCTTCGGGTAACCATTCTCCAAAGTGGACTTCGGGACAGGCAACAACTCAAAGTGGCCAAACAGAGGCTGATAGCCAAGTTCAGTACCCATGGGGATGGCCTCAACTGGGACCCTTGGTTCATGTCACACTACAGGTAATTCCACGACACACACACACTCTCTCTCATACACAAGCTCTCTCTCATATGCTCACACATACACCTCCCACACACACACCCTCTCACACATTTATACCCATTACACTCACACACATACACACACTCACATACAGACACTCACACCCTCACATGCACGCACACACTCTGTCTCCCTGCACATACACACATAAAAGTTTTGTGGGGTGAATTTATATTTGCAGGATTACATTTTATTTTGCTCAAAAACTGCATAAATCCATGTAAAATTCTGTAAATCCCACTTTAGAAATAGAAACAGTCTGACCTAAAATTGAGACACAGACAGACTTTAGCTTCACATCTTCAATGCATTATCTGAGATGAGATGGCAGCTATCTCAAGAATGTAACTTTAAAAAAGTTCTGGGATTTATATATGAAGGAACCAAACCTAATATGAACACTCTGAAAGATGAAAGACTGAGCTAACTTGGTTTAATATTACATTCTAATGACACTACAATCCTGTTGGTATAAATTTTGTTTTGTATGATTCTGCTCCACAACCACCCGATGAAGAAGCAGCGCTTTGAAAGCTAGTGCCTCCAAATTAACTTGGCGAACTATAGCCTAGTGTTGTGTGATTTTAACTTTCCTTGTGTCCTTTGCTTCTTTTGCTAATAATCTTTCTATAACCAGCAGCCTCTTGTACTTAATCCTCCACCATTTTGGACAGTTTCTTCCCATGTATCTCTGTCTAGACCCCTTATCGTTTTATAGAGTCATAGAGATGTACAGCATGGAAACAGATCCTTCTGTCCAACTCGCCCATGCCGACCAGATATCCCAACCCAATCTAGTCCCACCTGCCAGCACCTGACCCATATCCCTCCAAACCCTTCCTATTCATATACCCATCCAAATGCCTCTTAAATGTTGCAAATGTACCAACCTCCACCACTTCCTCTGGCAGCTCATTCCATACACGTACCACCCTCTGTGTGAAAAAGTTGCCCCTTAGGTCTCTTTCCCCTCTCACCTTAAACCTATGCCCTCTATGTCTGGACTCTCCGACCCCAGGGAAAAGACTTTGTCTATTTACCCTATCCATGCCCCTCATAATACTGTACACCTCTATAAGGTCACCCCTCAGCCTCCAATGCTAAAGGGAAAACAGCCCAGCCTGTACAGCCTCTCCCTATAGCTCAAATCCTCCAACCCTGGCAACATCGTTGTAAATCTTTTCTGAACCATTTCAAGCTTCACAACATTTTTCTGATAGGAAGGAGACCAGAATTGCACGCAATATTCCAACAGTGACCTAACCAATGTCCTGTACAACTGCAACATGACCTCCCAACTCCTGTACTCAATACCTGACCAATAAAAGTTTGATGACTTTGATCAAATATCCTGAGGAAAAACAATCCCAATCACTTCAGTCTTTCAACATGACTGAATTTCCAAGTGCCTAGAATCATTTTCATGCATTTTCTTTGACAATCACTTGAAAAACTTCATATCTTCCCTAAAGTGCAGCAAATTCTTAAATTAAGGCCGAACTAGAGTTCCACACGAGTTTAACATCATTCCCTTGCTGTGTACCCTATGCCTGTATTAAGAAATCTAAGATGTTGGGTCAGAATCCTGGAATTCCCTCCCTAAGGACATTGTGGGTCAACTACAGCACATGGACTGCAGCAGATCAAGAAGGCAGCTCACCGCCATCTTCAAGGACAAGGATGAACAGGCAATCAACGCTGGTCAGCCAGAAATGCAAACTTTTCATGATTGAATTAAGAAAAAGTTATTTATTTACACTGGACAGGCAGTCTGCTAATTTCAGTACCTGACCACCTTGTATATCACGAGAATCAACTCAGGGATTGATGGAACTCTAGTAGCTAGTCTTCCAGCCTATTTTATGCACACCTGCTGCCCCCTGACCCCTCCACCCCCACCACCTCACCAAAACCTGTACATTACTAATGTGAAATCCAGCTCAAAGAGAAAACAGATTGAGTCAAAAAGGGGATCACAAAAATGTTTTGAGAGGGGGAAAAAAACAGCACTGTTAGGTGAAGGTCAGTTTTTCAGCTTGGCAGCCAAGGAGACAGGAAAAAAAGGGTGTGTTGTATAAATGGACTCAAAAGGTCTTAAAGCTGGAACATTGTGTGAATTACTCAGAGATGCTGAAGAGCTGGGTGTTTTCATAGAAGTGGCCACAGGTTGACTGGGGTGTTATTTCGTGGTCAACTTAAAAAGAACTCTAAAGAGTTACATTATCAGGATTATTGTGACTTCAGAGAGAAAGTCTTCATTAAAGTGTGTCTTGTGGCACAAAGCATACCATGAAATTCAAAGGTGAAAGTTGTTGTCAGTGCACGTACCAGACTACCTAACATTAATAAAGAATAGTGAACTATGTGTAGCAAGATAGTGTTATATTTGTGCAAGTAATGATGCAAATGCTTATATTTGCGTAAGACACATTTTTCTAGAACTCATTAAAGTAAAAATTGTACCTTTGTTTGAAATATGATTTGCCAGTTAATTCATTATTAGTATTACTTTTTAATCTGTATTAAAGTAAATGCTATAAAAATGTAGAATCTTGTTGGAATTTGTTTATTTGGAAGTCATTCAATAAATTTAGTTATTTTCTTTTATGTTTTCTCCATGGGGAGCATAACAATGTCTCATGTTTCTATTTATAAAGTGAAAGGTTACTGTAAGCTTTTCTAACGGCCTTCACAATTTCCCACATATCTGCAAAGGCTTAGACATGTATACCCTCCCAGGTTTTTCAGTTCCTCCCCCTGCTGATTGAAATCTATAATTGTGGATCACAGCTACTTATTTTGAAAGGCTGGAAAGGTTCAGAGTGGTCTCACAAAGTGACAGAAGAATCGCTGAATCCATTAAGCTAGAAATTTTAAAAAAGTTCTAAAAATTCTGTTCCCCTCTTCAGGGTTTCTTCAAGTTGCAGCTTCCAAAATAAAGATCCTCCACCATAAATCAATTAAACGAGCAACAAGTATGCCTCTTAACTAGTTACTCTTGATGAATTATGAGCTGCTGTCATGAACTTGACATTTTAACACCAGTCATGCTGATTTTAATGTATTATATTGATCCCTTACGATCATTGTTAATGACACATTATTACTATTAACACTAAACTATGACAGTAACAGGAACACAGTACAGAAACATGAGTCCCAGTCCAAAATGCAGCTAAAAATGGCAATTTAGTTAAAATTGCAGTCTAAAAAATTGTTTTAAAAATATAAACTCTGGATTGTTACCTCTATTGGTATATATTTCGACTTGTATCTTGCAAATACATTCCTTAAGTAAAACTACATAAAATGTGCACTGAAGAATAATTAGAACATTTGTAATTGTAAGTAAAACATAAACTGGCATCAATATTCCAATATTGAACGAATGAAAATAATTCATTACCTTCCAAAATTAGCTGGAAGAAATTCCAGAAATGCATCATTTAGGTAGAGTTGCATTAAGTTCAACAGCTGGGTGAATCCATCTGGAAGTCTGAAACAGTTGCAAAAAAAAAAGAAATCTTGTACTTATTGTTGATAAAAAGAAACCTGAGATTTTAAAAATCCTATTATGATAAAGTATTGTCCTTTACTGCCTTAATGACATTGTATTAAATTAGGCAGCTTTGTGATCTTTAAAGTGAACCTTTTGACTTCTGAAATCCAGAGTTTTCATTTTTGTTCCCTATTGTTTGGTAGCACGGAATGAGGGTATTGCTGATATGACAACATATTTAGTTGAAAGAATATGCATATTCATTGTGCCTGTTTCAGCTCAACAAAAGAAGTGACAGCCATTTTTGTGGTTCATTTCAGATGATAACACCTTGGCTAGAGTCAACTTTAAATGTAATGTAAGACTGATAAATAACAATCGGTACAAAGAACAATACAGCACAGGAACAAGCGCTATTAGTCATCATCTAATTGATGCATTTTCTATGGCAATGCCTTTACCAGTTAGAACTCACATGTCAACTCATCAGTAGTTCTTATACCGTATAAAACAGTTAATTTCCCTTTACATTGCCATTTGTGAGAATTGTCCAGATGAATGCAAAATAAAGCCTTCAGAAAATGCTTTCTCATCAATATTTTCCTATTATAAAATTGGTCAGCAGCCAACCTTGCAAACCAAGACAAAAACGGTTTACAATTCAAACAAATGAATGTATGTTTAATATTTCTGACATTTATACTCTGAAAAGAATCGAATATGTCATTGTGTTGAAGCAGGACCTAGGTTTTGTATTTTTCTATACATTTGCTGCTGTTGTGCAGAGGAAGGTTAATACTATGTACTGAAGCACTTTCCATTTCCATTGCTTTTAATGTCAATTCAACAACCACTTATGTGAAGATGCTGGTTTTGCACTGGGGTGGACAAAGTTAAAAATGACACAACACCAGGTTATAGTCCAACAGGTTTATTTGAAAGTACAAACTTTTGGAGCGCTGCTCTTTTGTCTGGTAGCTAGTGGGGGAGGATCATAGGCCACAGAATTTGTGGAGGATCATCAAACACAGTATTTATCGCAAAAGACAAAGGAGTACCGCTCCAAAAGCTTGTACTTTCAAATAAATCTGTTGGACTATAACCTGGTGTTGTGTCATTTTTAACTTTAACAACCACCGAGAGACAGTGCAACTTGCGTGGAGAATAAACTTTGAGTGCTGTGTCCCCAAAAAATAAATGGTACTGATATAGTGGCATTTCCTATAGGAGCTGAAAAATTAATTCTAAATACCAATTTTGAGTACTTCAGAAACATGCACAAAGCAAGTGGGTTAAAAATGGAAAAACTCATTTCACATAATGCATATAAAATCGTGGTGAAGAATTTTGTCCAGTCAGTCCAGATTAATTTCAAATTCAGAGCCAAAGATAAAAAAAAATCTGCTACCCCACTGCATGTTCCCACACAGATGGCACTCAACATTTTAAATTTTCATACCACTGAGGCCATGAAGGATAGTTAGAGGTCAGTAATATGAACTATTATAATGAGTTCAGATAATTTCAGAAATTCTTCATAAAGTCAGAGACCTGCATTTCAGAGCTTGGTTCATCCTACAAACATGCTGAAAATAGAGCTGGATACGTAAGTAGCTCTGTATTTCATCATTGTGCATAGAGCTTATTCAGTGCTTATGTTAGAGATTTTTATTTTGTTCTTCAGCTTTTACAAAGGTTTAAACCAAAGCCAGCAGCAGGATATTTCAAATAGTTAAAAGAAAGTTGAAAGATCATCTTGTAAAAACTCAATTTACCTAACATTTTAATCTTCTGTCTGTCTCCCACTATGACGGTCTTCAGCACTATCTCAACAAAATTCAATGTAATTTCAGGGAATAGCATTTAATCTTTTGGTTAAAGTTAAAAATCACACAACACTAGTGCTTCCAAATAAACCTTTTGGACTATAACCTGGTGTTGTGTGACTTTTAACTTTATACACCCCGGTCCAAGACCGACTCCTCCACATCTTTTGGTTAGGCACCTTAACAGCCTTCCAAAATCAACAATAATCTCAGAATATAATCTCTGCTTCTAATTCCCTCCCTAGCGGCATTGTGGGTCAATGCACAGCAGGTGGACTGCACAGAAATTTAAGAAAACAACTCCTCCACCACCTTCTCAAACAAAAATTAGGGACGGGCAACGCTGACATCCCACAAATGAATGCAGAAAATATAGGTTTCCAGACAATGCTTTTTGGGTATGGATGCCATTACGCATTTTACAGTTTGTAGGAATGAGCAAATATCCCGATCATCTAAAATACTGGATAACACCCTGGACTTCTCAAAACTTTTAAAAAGTAAAGGCAAAATCTAGGCTGAGCTCCGGGGAATATACACAAACACAGAGTGGCTGTTTAGAAGCATTGTTCAGCCAGAAATTCCAATTTATACCTCCACTCTATGAGAACAATTAACAAAATTTAACACTCTAAACTGAAACAAACGTTTACACCTCAGGCTACCTAGCCGAGTTAAAAACCACATAACACCAGGTTGTAGTCGAACAGGCTATTTGGAAGCACGAGCTTTATGAGCGCTGCTCCTTCTTCCAAACCAAGAGAACCAATGGCAAGAACTTCAACAACCAGCTGTACTTCAAAATCATGTTATCCTCAGTGGTGAGCGTCAACTTCTGAGACAACAAAATTTCTGACCTAGTTAGCAGGGAAGGGAAGACGGTTGGTTATAATGCATCGTATCCCAAAGATAGGAAGTCTGATTAAAGTTTCTGTGATTAAAACTACTAATTAGGTTCTAATAGTGTTTAAGGTCTGTTTAAGTGTATTTCATCACTGTCCTCTGTATAATTTTAAAAAGCGCACAACACCAGGTTATAGTCCAACAGGTTTAATTGGAAGCACACTAGCTTTCGAAGGCTGCTCCTTCATCAGGTGGTTGTATCTCTACATCATGACTCTGTATAATTGATAGTGCAAATTTCATTGTTTAGTGCTTTTACCTATATTCCTTGTATTATACTTACCTTTTTGCATCTAGATAAATGCAGAGATTCTTTTGCCATGAAAAACCTGTCTACCGGCTTCTACATTTCACATTCCCTAAATAAGTAGGTGAATCAAATCACCTAAAGTCAGCAAATTAGCGATTGCAAACTCGAACTCTACAAGCTACACATTATTTTACATCTTCCTTTTTCTCTGCTTGTCCTATGGTCATCTCCTTTTACCTTGCAACATCACTGTTATCATTTAAACACTGTGTTCTGTCCTTCTCTTTTGCTCCATCTCCCTCATCCCCTTTAAAACCCATTACTTCAGAAAACTGGTGAAGCTGTGATGGGTAGGTTGGCCTCCTTTAGCGCTGTGAAAATTCGGTGATTCTGTGAACCCTAAATTTTCCACTTCTGATAAAAGATTATCAAACTGTAACATTAACTTTTGCTCTCTCCACAGACGCTGACTGCCTATTGAATATTTCCAGTATTTCCTTTGTTCCTGAGGCTTTATGGAATTTTCAGGGACGATCTTGGTATTTAAAAAAATTCAGATCGCACTAAAAGAGACAGGTGGAAAATCAGGAGGACTCAGAAATGCTGCCTCCTATCCAGATGATAAGGCAAATGGAATTCCTGCTTTGGAGATGCCGGTGTTGGACTGGGGTGTACACAGTTAAAAATCACACAACACCAGGTTATAGTCCAACAGGTTTAATTGGAAGCACACTAGCTTTCGGAGTGCTGCTCCTTCATCAAGTGGTTGTGGAGTACACAATTGTAAGACACAGAATTTATCGCAAAAGTTTACAGTGTGATGTAACTGAAATTATACATCGAAAAATACCTTGATTGTTTGTTAAGTCTCTCATCTGTTAGAATGACCATAACAGTTTCACTTCTTTCATATGTTGATCCCTGTGGGGCTAACACCTTCAACATCTTATCTGGCCTGACACCAATTGCTACAGTTAACCCGAGAATGTAACCCTAAAAAAAAAGCTTTGTGATGTACATATGAAAGAAGCAAAACCGTTATGGTCATTCCAACAGATGAGAGACTTAACAAACAATTAAAGTATTTTTCAATGTATAATTTCAGCCACACCACACTGCAAACTCTTGCGACCAACTCTGTGTCTTACAATTGTGTACTCCACAACCACCTGATGAAGGAGCAGCACTCCGAAAGCTAGTGTGCTTCCAATTAAACCTGTTGGATTATAACCTGGTGTTGTGTGATTTTTAACGGAATTCCTACTGGACACCAGGAGGTATGGGAGTTCTGTCTGCCCCAGAGCTAAGTGTGACATAAGCAAGAGGTATGGAGACTGCATTCCTCTCTGGAATTGCCACAGCATGTAAATCCTGGATACCTACTTCGGCTGGGGTGTTTGTCTGGAGCATCACAGAAGATTAAAGGTGACATCTCAAGTGCAAGAGTGAAATAGTTTTCTATGATGTTCAATTTTCTTCACACCTTATGACAGCCAGAACAACATTCTCAACACAGCCTGAGATGTTAGCATTAACAATATTGGATAGTTACCAACTTGATTGTTTAGAATTTATTACATTTATTGGCATGCAAACCCATTAAAACCAAGTATTGATGAAGAGATTGATAAACCCGAAATAGCCTTTGTATGGGACTCATACATAGTGCTAAAATAATATTGGAGGAAGCTTGGTAGAAATCCTAGACATAAAAACAAGGAC
The DNA here is from genome assembly GCF_020745735.1 of Hemiscyllium ocellatum. Lineage (NCBI taxonomy): Eukaryota > Metazoa > Chordata > Chondrichthyes > Orectolobiformes > Hemiscylliidae > Hemiscyllium > Hemiscyllium ocellatum. The sequence goes on along the minus strand of NC_083409.1, from coordinate 60,803,872 downwards.
CTCCAACCTAAGATGCTGTAATTGATCAGGAGAAGCCTGAAGTAAATTTCAGGTGATTTTATTTTCCAAAATAATATTACAGTAGTACATTGTGTTATTATTTACGTAAATCCCAGAAGTTCCATATTATCCAGAAACTCTGAATACTATGCACACTTGTTTTAACAGAATCAGTCAACTCTAGAAGATAGTTTGAAATTTGTACAGAGGAACTGGAGTAGGCCATTCAATGAGATTATGGCTGATCTGTGGCCCATATCCCTGAATACCTACATTTGACAAAAAAATTCTCTCTCTCAGATTTAAAACTAATAACTGATCTAGCAGCTACCGTCTTTGCCCATTAATACTTTAAAGACTTTGATTAGATCACTCCTTAACCTTATAAATTCTAAAGAAAGCAGACTTAATTTGTATAGTCTCTCCTCATAATATAACCCCTGAAGTCCAGGTACCATTTTTATATACAAATGTCATACTCCCTCTCCAAGACCAATCCTTCCTAAAGTGCCCTGCTCATAGTACTCCAAGTGGGATCCAAGAAGGCTTCTGCAGACTTGTACTACAATCCTCCAGATATAAATGACCAGGATTCCATTAGCTTTGTTGATTATTTTCTGCATCTGCTCATGGCCTTTGGCTGGTCTTTGTATCGTTCCCATTCAGCAGGATCTGTGCCATTTATTACATCTTTTACAAAAGCCTTTTCATTTAGTTTTATACTGCCCCTTGCATCTTCAGTTATCCATGGCTGAGTATTTCTGTGAAATGGAGCATTTTCCTTTCAGAGGCATAAACTCGTCCTGCATAGTGTTCAATGTTTCTTTAAACATCCTCCACTGTTCTCTAGTTGCTTTACCTATTATCAGATTTTCTGAGTTTAGTATGGACAGTCTGTTTCATCTTGTTAAAGTCAGCTTTACCTAGTTAATCATTGTTTTAAGTGTGTCCAATAGAAAGGCTGCAGTAGTGAGTAGAGTGTTCTTTCTTGATTATATATTTTTAGAGATATGTATCTTGATTAAACCTAAAATATAAATCATAACTATTATTTCACCTGAGGCAGTGTTTTGTAGAGGAATAAGATGGTGTTATATTCTGGGTCTGTAGATTGTGAAGGAGCAAAAATAGCCTTTAGTACAGTGATATGAACCTCTTGTCAGATGTGGAAGTTTAAAAAGAGTTAAAGGGTTACTGCAGATTATATCTGCCAAAAATACTGTTGGATGTGAATATTATCAGATCAAATGGATTGGTTGGAGAGACAGTTAGAAGTATTGAGGAATTTGCAACAGCAACAGTGAGTGATGGATGGCAGTTATAGGAAGGGGGGGGGGGGGGGTGGCGATGAAGTCTCAGATACAGGCACATAGATGGGTTAACTCCAAGAAAGGTAAGAGAGGTAGGCACCCAAGGCAGGAGTCTTTTGTGGATATACACATTTCAAACAGGTATGCTGTTTTGGAAAGTGTAGGGGGTGATGGATTCTCAGGGGAATGTAGCATGAACAGCCAAGTTTCTGGTATTGAGACTGGCTCTAATGCAATGAGGGGTATGTCGGCTTCCAAGATATCAATTGTGTTAGGGGATTCTGTAGTCTGAGGTACAGACAGACATTTCTGTGGCCAGCAGCGACAAAGCAGAATGGTATGTTGCTTCCCTGGTGCCATGATCAAGGATGTCTCAGAGAGGGTGCAGAATGTTCTCATGGGTGAGAGTGGCCAGCAAGAGATCATTGCCCACATTGGAACCAACGAAAAAGGAAGGGAAAAGGTTGAGATTCTGAAGGGAGATTACAGAGAGTTAGGCAGAAGTTTAAAATGGAGGTCCTCAAGAGTAGTAATATCTGGATTACTCCCAGTGCTACGAGCTAGTGAGGGCAGAAATAGGAGGACAGAGCAGATAAATGCATGGCTGAGGAACTGGTGTATGGGAGAAGGATTCACATTTTTGGATCATTGAAATCTCTTTTAGGGTAGAAATGGCCTGTACAAGAAGGATGGATTGCACCTAAATTGGAAGGGGGCTAATATACTGGCAGGGAAATTTGCTAGAACTGCTTGGGAGGATTTGAACTAGTAAGGTGGGGTGGGCTTGGGGATACCCAGAGAGATAGTGAGGAAAGAGATCAATCTGAGACTGGTACAGTTGAGAACAGAAGTGAGTCAAACAGCCAGGGCAGGCAGGGACAAGGTAGGACTAATAAATTAAACAGCATTTATTTCAATGCAAGGGGCCTAACAGGAAAGGCAGATGAACTCAGGGCATGGTTAGGAACATGGGACTGGGATATCATAGCAATTACAGAAACATGGCTCAGGGATGGGCAGGACCAGCAGCTTAATGTTCCAGGATACAAATGCTACAGGAAGGATAGAAAGGGAGGCAAGAGAGCAGGGGGAGTGGCATTTTTGATAAGGGTTAGCATTACTGCTGTGCTGAGGGAGGATATTCCTGGAAATACAACCAGGGAAGTTATTTGGGTGGAACTGAGAAATAAGGAAGAGATGATCACCTTATTGAGATTGTATTATAGACCCCCTAATAGTCAAAGAGAAATTGATAAACATTCTTGTAAGGAGATATCAGCTATCTGTAAGACTAATAGGGTGGTTATGGTAGGTGAATTTAACTTTCCAAACATAGACTGGGACCGCCGTAGTGTTAAAGGTTTAGATGGAGAGGAATTTGTTAAGTGCGTACAAGACAATTTTCTGATTCAGTATGTGGATGTACCTACTAGAGAAGGTGCAAAACTTGACCTACCCTTGGGAAATAAGGCAGGGCAGGTGACTGAGGTGTTAGTGGGGGAGCACGTTGGGGCCATCGACCATAATTCTATTAGATTTAAAATAATGATGGAAAAGGATAGACCAGATCTAAAAGTTGAAGTTCTATGGAGAAAGGCCAATTTTGCTGGCATTAGGCAAGAGCTTTCGAAAGCTGATTGGGGGCAGATGTTTGCAGGTCAAGGGACGGCTGGAAAATGGGAAACCTTCAGAAATGAGATAACAAGAATCCAGAAAAAAGTATATTCCTGTCAGGGTAAAAGAAAAGGCTGGTAGGTATAGAGAATGCTGGATGACTAAAGAAATTGAGAGGTATAGTTAGTTAGTTTGCAGATGACACCAAAATTGGAGGTGTAGTGGACAGTGAAGAAGGTTACCACAGAGTACAATGGGATTTTGGTCAGATGGGCCAAATGGCTGAGGGATGGCAGATGAAGTTCAATTTAGATAAATGTGAGGTGCTGCATCTTGGGAAAGAAAATCAGACCAGGACCTATCCACTTAATGGTAAGGTATTGGGAGTGTTGCTGAACAAAGAGAACTTGGGGTGCAGGTTTAGTTCCTTGAAAGTGGAGTTTCAGGTAGATAGGATTGTGAGGAAGGCATTTCCTATGCTTTCCTTTATCGGTCAGAGCATTGGATAAAGGAATTGGGAGGTCATGTTGTGACTGTACAGAACATTGGTTAGGCCACTTTTGGAATATTGTGTGCAATTCTGGTATTCCTCCTATCGGAAGGATGTTGTGAAACTTGCAAGAGTTCAAAAAATATTGACAAGGATGTTGTCAGAATTGGAGGATTTAAGCTAAAGGGAGAAACTGAATAGGCTGGAGGTGTTTTCCCTAGAGCGTCAGACAAGGTCTTTTCCCTGAGATTGGGGGAGTCCAGAACTAGAGGGCATTAGTTTAGGGTGAGAGGGGAAAAATTTAAAAGAGACCTAAGGGGCAACTTTTTCACACAGAGGGTGGTGCATGTATGGAATTAGCTGCCAGAAGAAGTGGTGGTGGCTGGTACAATTACAGCATTTAAAAGGTATCTGGATGGGTGTATGAATAGGAAGGGTTTAGTGGGCCAAGTGCTGGCAATGTGACTAGATTAGGATAGGCTATCTGGTTGGCTGGGACAAGTTGGACTGAAGGGTCTGTTTCCATGCTGTACATCTCTATGACTCTATAACTCTAAATTAGCTATTGTCCCACTAACAACTATGACAATCATGGCTGGAGTCCATGAAACCTGTCTGAGAGACTTTGGTGGCTATTTTCCAACTAGCAGGCCATTGGAAGCAAGAGGTAATCTGAATTTGCCAAGCATCTGCTCTGATTTCTATTTTGAGTTTTTTTTTGTGTCTAGCTTGTTTGGTAGGATAGGAGACTGAATACTAATATGGTGAGGTGGGCTGGTAACTAGGCACTTAACAAGCAATAATCCTTCTTAAGTAGTAACAACCACTGACTAAAGAGAAACTTGCTTCCAATGTTGAGATCAACTTTTCCAACTTTCCTAGTAATTCTGTCACAAATCACTCCTGTAAGATTCCACCCATTTTGAGGGAGAGGGTGAGGGGGAGAGAAACAGAGAGAATGGGCAAAAGTGAAACAATGGGAGAGAGTGAATGTGTCAGAGAGAGTTTGTGTATACATGAAGGATTTTGTGTGTGGCAAGGGATGTAATGAGGGGTATGTGTGTTTGTGGGAGGGGACAGTGAATGAGTGGGGGGATTGTGAGTATGTCTGTGGTGGTGGAATGAGTGAGGTGGGGTATACTTGTGAAAAGGAGCGAGGCAGTGTGGGCGTGTTTATGTGTGGGCGAACAGTGAGTGTGTGAAAGTGGGAGTATGTGTGAACACTGAAACTGAATGAGCCAGACACACCCACCTTTTATATCCTCCTGCTGTTCCTTGCTGCAAATATCTACCCAGGGAGCAGGCTGGCAGAGAAGAAAAACCCAGATTGAAAGGCTATCTGTTTCTGACCCTGAACTCTGCTGAGAGTATCTTGGAGTGCTTGCTACCAGAGGTAAAAGCAAGTTCAGTATTGCTAAAACCTAATCTGTTTCCTTCTAGCTGTGCTTCTGAACTGAAAAGGCAAAATAAGCTTTTGTTTGACAGCTCTGCTTGGCACTTTTAAATTGTAATTTTGATCAATTGCTCTTATGTAAATAATCAATGTATTGGTTTGGAATCATTTTAAAATTCATATTTACTGTTATGCCACAACTTATCTTTATACACCCATCCAGATACCTTTTAAATGCTGTAATTGCTGTAATGTTTACCACTCCTTGGCAACTGAGAAAACAATGGGAACAATGAAAAAAATGTAACTCCCATTTGAAAAGGTTGGATAAGCCTGATTTAAAATAGATTGGCCAAACATTTTTGAAGTCCAAAGTAAATTGGTTCAAATTTGCCTACATTGACTTCTATTTGTCATTTTTTCCCATTCATTCAGCTGATTAATCACTTATTTTGTGCTTCCATCTAAACTGCTTACAATGTCATTGTCAAACTTTGATAAGTAACTTTGTATCACATCGTTTGTCATTAATATAATGACTAGCTGAAACTCCTATGGGAAGCCATTAATCAAACCCTGTTTATTAGAATATCTATCTGTAGCATCAGTTATCAGCTATTCAGTCACTTTCCAGGTTAGTAAGTTGCCTTCAATTTTAAAGCACTATTGAACAGGTCCATAGTTTCATTAGTCATTAAAGATAGTGTTGATAATATTTAAATACCTCATCACTTTTATTTAACATTCTAAAAGCTATTCTTGAATATTCCATAGCCTCACATCAGTACAATCTTTTGTCGAAACTTCCTGTAAGGTGGAGACATGAAAGGGTATTGAGTGATGACAAAATAACATCACACAAGGAACTGATTCTTTACTAACTCACTTGGAAATGGGATTAACACTGGCTTCAATAACGGATAAGTATTTACAGCACTTAATATTTTCTGGGAAATCTTGAATACCTGCCAAAAAAAAAGAAAAATATCAGAATCTGAAAACAATATTAATTTAAAGAAAGGTATAATTGTGTTTCAACAATTTCATTTTTTCAATACACAAAACATAGACTTAGTCACACTGTTAGTCCTCCCATTAAGGATAAATTTAAAGGCTTCATGGCAACATGTTTTATGTTACTTCTTCTCATCCCTTCTCCTTTAGCAGCTTTCAGTACCTTAATGATATACAATGCTTTTCATGTCTGGACCTACTTAGTAGTATTTGCAAACATCTCATCCAATTCTACTCATCTGATGCACACATACATTCTAGTATAGGCTGAAGGTTAGTGATCAGCAGCAGTAACAAATTGAATTTCTCCCTGACCTTCCCGGGGAACACTTCAGCTAACATTAGATTCCCCTACTGTACCGCAGCTAACCAGTCAAACTCAGTACAGGGGTCAAACCCGAAGACCTTTTATTCTGTATAAATCAGTCAAAATAGTGTGATACCTTAATTCAGTGATCCATTGGAGTGTGTGTTACTTTTAGAGGTGGGATTACATTAAACATGCTGCTTCCATTTAATTTAGCAGAACCAATGTTTGCTTATTATTTTATCCTTGATAAATTACGGTTTAAAAAGCTTCCAACATGTCACTTTGTGATTTAGCAGGCGTTATAAGGACTAGCATTTTTGCAAGTGCTTGATGCTAATCTAGGTCTGACTCCCACAGCACAGTTCATCAACTTCACAAATACCTTCCACCCTGACCTCAAGTTCACCTAGACTATCTAAGACACCTCCTTCCCCTTCCTGGACCTCTCCATCTCCATTTCCGGTGACCAACTCAACACAGACATCCACTATAAACCCACCAACTCCGACAGCAACCTGGACTACATATCCTCCCACCACTCCCTCCTGTAAAAATGCTATCCCTTATTCCCAGTTCCTCCGCCTCTACCTCATCTGCTCCCAGGAGGACTAATTCCACTGAAGAACATCCCAGATGGCCTCCTTCTTCAAAAACCTCAATTTCCCCTCCCATGTGGTCAATGATGTCCTCCAGCACATCTCCTCCATTTCCCGCACCTCCGCCCTTGAACCCCACCCTTCCAACTGCAACAAGGACAGAATCTCACCTTCCACCCGACCAGCCTCCGGATATACTGCATCATCCTCCGCCATTTCTGCCACCATCAAAAGAGATATATTTCCCTCCCCACCCCATCTGCATTTCAGAGAGACCATTCCCTTCATGACTCCCTTATCAGGTCCATGCCCCCATCAAACCACCGTCCCTTCCTGGGCACCTTCCCCTGCCATTGCAAGAAGTGCAAAACCTGTGCCCATACCTCCCCCCTCACCTCCGTCAAAAGCCCCATAGGATACTTCCACATCAGACAGAAATTTACCTGTACTTCCACACACATCATCTACTGCATCTGTTGCACCCAATGTGGTCTCCTCTACATTGGAGACGGGACACCAACTTGCAGATCATTTCAGAGAACTTCTCTGGGACACCCACACCAACCAAACTGACTACCCCATGGCTGAACACTTTAACTCCCCCTCCCACTCTGCCAAGGATATGCAGGTCCTGGGCCTCCACCGTCGCCAAACTGAAACACCCCATTTGGAGGAAGAACGCCTCATCTTCTGTCTTGGGATCCTCCAACTACATGGGATCAATGTGGATTTCACCAGTTTCTCCTGACCTCACTTTATCCCAGTCCCAACCTCCTTACTCAGCATTGCCCTCTTGAACGGTCCTACCTGTCCATCTTCCTTTCCCCCATCTGCTCCACCCTACTCTCTGACCTATCACTTTCATCCCCTGCTTCATCTACCTATCGCATTCCCACCTACCTTCCCCCCAGCCCCAATTCCCTCCCATTTGTCTCTCAGCCCCTTGGCCCACAAGTCTCATTCCTCATGAAGGCCTTATGCCCGAAACATCGACTCTCCTGCTCTTCGGATGCTGTGCTTTTCCAGAACCACGTTCTTCGATGCTGATCTGGGTATTCAGAAATTATTACAATAATGCAATATTGAAACTGTCTCGATGTTAACTGTCTCGTCCAGGTCTTTAAAATAGGTTTGACCTCCAGAGCTGAATAGATTCCTCATACTCAGAGACAGTGGAATGCTGATGTACATTATTCAAGAGACCAAAATGTTATATTCTTATTGGAAAGCATGGTGAGTCTTCACATTTTGAGCCAAAGATAAAAATAATAATTTCTTACAACATAGAATAAATAAATTGTTTTGGTTTAATAAACCATGTATATGCAGGCGAAATATAACCTTAATTAAGAAAACCAAAGAGCTGCAGATATTGGAAATCAAAAACAAAGACAGGAATTTCTGGGAAAACTCAGCAGGTCTGGCAGCATCTGTGGAGAGACAGCAGTTAATATTTCGGGTCTAATGATCCTTCTTCAGAACAGGCTCAGAACTATTCTGAAGAAGTGTCTCTGGAACTGAAACATTAACTCTGCTTTCTCTCCACAGATGCTGCCAAACCCACTGGGTTTTCCCAGAAATTTCTGATTTTGTTAGATATAACCTGAATTGGTGAAATTAGGAACTCTGCAAATATTAGCATCTTTTGAGTGGTTACTCTTTGTTTTGAATCACTGAATATTCACCATTGGCAGCCAAATCCAAGTAATATTTTGTTTGAACATGTTGTGACTGTCCACATTTTAAAAAGGCAGAAGTTCCTTTTTTCTTTGTTTTTAATGATAGTATGTGACTGAGCCATCCAGATCTAAGATTTCAGATTCAAGTAATAGTCTAAGCTGAGAGAACTAATAATCTTCAGGATACATGAAGAGCAGTGCAATTGCAGTAAGGACAAGGATAGTAAGAGCCATTTGAGTACATGTCTATCTGGAGATTCCTTCTGAACATACATGTGTGCAAGTAATACAGAATTGGACACAGTCTTAATGTATTTTGGCATTAAATAAGTTGTGCTGACAATTGGTAGATAGGGTGATACATAATGAATGGAAACTGAGGTAAAGCACTGAGGGTGCCCCAAAAACGGAACTCAATGCTTTAAGGGCAAGATGAAGAGAAAACACTCAGAAGTAAGAATTTGCATGAACACAATCAATAGGTAGAAAAAGGCTACAAAAAGAGACAGATAGTTCCCATTGTACTGGGACAGAGATTTTAAAATTGGATAATACTCGAATTATGGCACAATCTTAAAGCTGTACACGATGCGCATGTCTAATGAGGCCAGTTGGAGAACCGTTGCAAATTGATGTATTGGCCTCATTTACTTTCTAGTGGAGTTCTGAAGGTGTAATAATGAATGTGGATATCAGATCAGCATAGGATTGGTTCAGTTCTGAATGCTTCTATAGTCGGCCACTTGAGATACTTCTTTGCTTTTTTTTAATATTAAGATTGGCCAGTTTGATAAAATAAAACAGGGCTAACAGCAGATGAAAATTTAAAGAAAAAAATTATCCATCTCTCAAAACAGGGAATTCGTGCAGTTAAACAAGTAGAAAGCTAAAAGCCACATCAATTCAATGTTTAATAATAAAAGCAGGCATGTTTTATGCTTACCATTTTTGCTGATGTCTAATTCCCTTAGATTCACCAGGCTGGCAATGGTAGTGGGCAGATTAGAAAGATCATTGTCTGGAACACTTAGTTTACGGAGAGCTTGGCAGTTGAACAATTGCTGTAATATTGAGAATCAAATTAGAAGGCAAATGTTTCCCTTCCTCTGCTCTTTAAAGAAACATTCCATCATCACTGGACTTCATGACATGTGAATCATCTTGATTGTAATTTTAAAGTGAGACTATAGCATAATTCAGTGGTATTGTTTTCATTCCTTAAGCGCTACATGAGAGATGAGGATTAATCAATCATGTGTTCTTCTACTTCTACTGTTTTAAGTATAGAAATAAAATCTAGAGAGCAGCTTGTTTGATGTTGCAATATCAGACATAATATTAGTATAACATTCTTTCAAGCCATCATGTCACATCTTATTTAAAATGGAATGAGAAATCTTGTGAATAAAGAAGAATTAATGAAGGGAGATACATAGTATAAGCTTGAATTTATCATTTGATTGTATATCTCAAAGTGAATACTCGTAATTCCTACTTTGAAATAATATAACTATGGTCATGTGATTTATAAATGACACCAATTTTGCATACTGATTACATTTTAATATTTGCAAATAATCAGTGCTCTATGACAAATGCAAAGTACTGCAGATGCTGGAGATCTGAAAAAAAAAACAAAGTGCTGGATAAACTCAGCAGGTCTGACTACATCTGTGGAAAGAAAAACAGAGTTAGTGTTGTGAGGTTGGTTGAGGGAGAAATGTCACCTAAGAAACCCTGCCCCTAACAAGATCCAAAGATATGTTTGAATACATAATGCCCTCCCACCATCTGACCACATTCTTCCAGAATACCAAACAGACAGCTTCCTAATTATAGCATTTACTTGCATTTTGTAAAAAAACAGATTAGTGTCCTGGCTTCAGTCACTCTGCTGGTGTCCCATTTCAGCTAACTATCATATTTTCTTTAAAAAAGATATTTTTATTCCATCCTAAATGAACTGTTTCCAATAGTTTATAAGAATGTTGGAATCTGGATATTAAACGTGAGAGATATAGTACAGAAATCAGAAGAAACAAAGGATCATGAAGATGTTGATTGCAACAGATTGAAACAAACACCATGGACAGTAAATTACAGGGTGTGCGCGTATGCACGCACCGGGGAGGTGGTGGTAGGCAGAATGCTCACTCTCCTGGAAGGAAAGTCCACATCATTTGACAGGTCAGAAAGAAAACCACCCTGCAGTCAATATACTGCGGCTGGTCTAGTGCTGGAATATTGGACTTCTGCCAGCTGCGGGCCAATATGGTAGGCTAATATCAGTCCCAGCAGCACTACAGCTCAGCAGCAGATACTGCTTGAACTGCAGGAAAGCCAATGAAGTGAGTTGTACGGATCCTGGCGTAAAGTAAGAAAGAATATTGGAAAAGTATGCATTTGCCCTACTTGGACAAGAAGGGGAGGTGCTTGGAAAGTGGGTTTTGCAGTATAGGTGGGTGAGAAGGAAGTACTAACTTTTTGCAAGATGCCCTCTTAAATAAGTTTCTAAAAAAGCTCAACTGATCTTGAGTTATTTATGCAGATCTGGTGATGAGCTGCTGATTTTGGAACTTGCCCACTATCCATACGATGGGGTGAACTAGCCACCCAAATAATTTTACATGCACCCATGCCCAAAAAATACAGCTGGCGAGGGCACATAATGACCAGCCCCACAATTTAGCACGAGATAAAAGATATGAAGAGAAAATAATATTGAGGCCTTTTATTTTATTTATTCATGGGATGTGGGTGTCACTGCCTAGGCCAGCATTTTTGCCCAGAGGCAGTTAAGAGACAACCATATCGCTGTAGGTCTGGAGTCACATGTAGGCTAAACCAGGTAATGATGGTAATTTCCTTCCCTAGCTGAAAATGTGTTGCTGGAAAAGCGCAGCAGGTCAGGCAGCATCCAAGGAACAGGAGAATCAATGTTTCGAGCATAAGCCCTTCTTCAGGAACCTTCCTGATGAAGGGCTTATGCCCGAAACGTCGATTCTCCTGCTCCTTGGATGCTGCCTGACCTGCGCTTTTCTAGCAACACATTTTCGGCTCTGATCTCCAGCATCTGCAGTCCTCACTTTCTCCTCGAAGAATTTCCTTCCCTAACAGACATCAGTGAGCCAGATGGGTTTTTACAACAATTGACAATGGTTACATGGTGACCATTCCATTCCATTCTTAATTCAATTTTTAAAAAAATTAAATTTAACTTCCACCATCTGCCATGGAGAGATTCAAATGCCTGTCCTAGAACACTAGTCTATGTTTTGGGGCTTCAGCAAATATTCCTCAGGCCCAGCCTACACTTCCAAAAAATACTCTCAGTCTTGAATATAAAAAATGTGATAGTGTTGAATTTATTGGAATCAGAGACATAACAGCACTTAAATCTGATCCTCCTTAGCAATAAAAAGTCTGTCCTAAAAGACTTTGTCTTGTCTTTGGAACATTCCTGTGCTGAATGTTACTAGCCCTCTGGAAATGGACTGGGAAGCAAGAAGGCTGATAATGTTGTGGCAGAAGTCAATGAGAGAAATGCCTGACATGTTCCCACCACCTGGAATATTAGCAAAGGCAGTTGAGGAAACAGCTCAGCCATCCATCAACCAAAAAGAGGAAGCCAATTAAGGTGCATTTAATGCCCATTTTACAAGCTTCAGAACAGTCCCGAACAGCATGGTGAGTCAGTTAAGAGCATTAAGGAAACTTTACAGGAGCTTTCCTGGAGAGGTGGGCATGGGGTGTGAGGCAATCCTATTCCAAAGCTTTGTGGTCCAAGAACGGGCCTCCAGTGGCAACAGAATGAAGGATTCACCACTCTGATCACCCGGCCTGCCAGCCTGAGTCTGGTGCTTATCGGTTTTTTTACAGCTGGCCCTCAAGGAGTCTCAACCTAAAGAGACTTGTCCTTCTCTCTCAAGCCTTAACAATGATTGCCTCTATCAGTGAAATGCCAACTCTCTAATAGGGCAAGAAATTCAGAGAGGTAACTCAGCAGTAGCATTTTAATTGAATGTTATAATTAAAATTCCCTCCATGGCCCTGTTATGCACAACAGGGGCTTCGAGCCTGTACTTGATCGCAGCTGGAAAGTTTTGATCAAAAATGAAAACACCATTTGGAAACAAACCTGATTATGTACATGTACTGTAAAAATACAAAAGAATTCATGGAAAGTATATGGAAAATAGATTAGAGTAGATCACTCTGACTGGAGCTGGCAATTGTATTTCTGAAATTGACCAAATTGCTTCTTCATTTCTTTTGATAAAGTGGAAACTGAGTTCTCCTTTGTACTACTTCTAAAACCTATGTGACTCTCTTATGTCAGGGTGATTGAGAACATCCAATGCAAAGGCATTGTAAAGCATCAGCATGATCTTACATTTAAACTTATCTGATTAGCAACACAAATCAGCATTCCATTGGATTTGGTTATCACTGTCTCACTGTGTTTAATCTTGACAAGTGGTAAGTCAACTGACACCTCTAGGTTGATTTTAAAATTTCTCTTAGCAAAATCTATCCCCTATATGTGACTACACATTTATCTTATTTTTATTCTGCATTGAATCCCTTCTGTTTTCCAGTCTTGCCAATGTGTACTACTGTTTTGCCAGTGCTAGGCCCTGCTGTGGTTTGAGGCTATGTCAGTACTATGTTTAGGCAATGTTAATGTTAATAAGCTGGAAGATGAACTGTGAGGAAAAGACAGATGCACTTCAGTGTGTTTTGGACAAGTTGAAAGTGGGCAAATAGTAGGATATGTGGACAACCTCACATATAACAGGAAGTCAGATTATTATCTAAGTGATGTAACTTGAGAGAGGGGATTCAAAGATACAATGAGACCTGGGTGTCTTTGTAGATCAGTCACTTTAGGGAAACCTGCAGATGTAGCAGGTGGTAAAGATGGTAAGTGATATGCTGTCCTCCTGAGCAAGAAAATTTGAGAATAGGAGCAGGGATGTCTTGCTGCAGATTTATAGGGTTGGGATGAGTGGAATAGTTTGTAAAATTTTGGGCTCCTTATTTGAGGAAGGATGTTTCTGCTATAGACTAAATGCAGACAGCATTTACCAGACTGATCTAGGATGATGGGACTGACATAATCAATCAGGATTATATTAGACAAAAGTGAGGACTGCAGATGCTGGAGATTAGCATCGAAGTTGCAGTGCTGGAAAAGCACAGGTCAGGTAGTACCCGAAGAGCAAGAAAATTGACATTTCAAAGAATTCCTGATGAAGGGCTTTTGCCTGAAACATCGATTTTCCTGCTCCTCGGATGCTGCCTGACCTGCTGTGCTTTTCGAGCACCACACACTCACTGGATTATATTCACTGGAGTTCAGATGAATGAGGAGAGCTCTCATAGAAACCTATACAATTCTAACAAGATGAGACAGAGTTGATGATTTAGGATCTTCTCAAGGGCGGCACAGTGGTTAGCATTGCTGCTTCACAGTGACAGAGACCTGGGTTCATTTCCAGCCTCAGGCAATTGACTGTGTGGAGTTTGCACATTCTCCCTGTGTCTGCGTGGGTTTCCTCCGGGTGCTCTGGTTTCCTCCCACAGTCCATAAATGTGCAGGTTAGGTGAATTGGCCATGCTAAAATTGCCCGTAGTATTAGGTGAGGGGGTAAATGTAGAGGATTGGGTCTGGGTGGGTTACTCTTTGGAGGGTCGGTGTGGACTTGTTGGGCCGAAGGGCCTGTTACCATCCTGTAAGTAATCTAATCTAAAATAGTGTGGGAGTCCTACCAGGGGTAGGTCTAAGGATATTGAATAGAACATTTATGACTAAAATAAGGATAAATTTCTTCATCCAGAGAATGGTGACCTTGTGGATTCATGACCACAGAAAGCAGTAGTGACCAAAGATGTTAAGAAGGAGTTGAATATAGCATTTAACAGTTAAAAGATCAAAGAATATAGGGGAATAGCCGGAATGGGCTGTTGAGTTGGATGATTAGCCTTGGTCATAATGAATGATGGAGCAGTCTCAAAAGAGAAGGGCTGATTCCTGTATGTTTGTATGTTTCTATATTTGAGGCATATCGTAGCCACAATTGCACATATTGTACATTTCAAACATGTTGGTTCTTGTTGGGGCAAAGAAGAATCTGAAAAAGAATCAGTCTCTTTAATGTTAAACTTCTTACCATCATTTGGTGAAAGAGGAAAAATCAATCTTATTTTTAGATTTATTAACAAAGTGAAACATTATAAGTATATACCTTCTAACTTTCAAATATATGCCAATGTCAAAAGCCAACTAAATGATCAACTTAAAATATTTACTTAAGAATCATCCCTTAAAGGGACATTTTCATGGGAAAAAGAGCTTACACAAAATTCTTAAAACATAACTTCCAGTGCTGATGATGCACTCTTTCCCCACTTCATGCCCATTGATTGCAGAAGACTTCATGTACACCAGTGAACATTCTGGGCAATCTGTCCACGGAAATATGGGCATGAAGGCAATCACAGAAGAAGAGTAGACTGTCAATAAGAGGACCTCCTCAACAGCACACTGCCTGGATCTGTTAATATCCACTTTGGTTAGTTCAGAGCAGACCCATAAGTAAGTCTCCTGTATTCCTTTATGCTGTTTTGTACAAATGAGAAACAAATTAACAAATTAAAAGACCTTTCATGGGGTATTCTTAAAAAAAAACCCTAAACTTTAAAGGTAAAGTTCCAATTAAAGTACCAGTTCCTGTGTTACCCTCTAGTCACAGATAAACACTTGGAGGTTGGGTTACATTACTCATAGTATTTTCATAAATGGCCCTTCACAGCCTGCAGAGATGGGAATCAACCATATTATAAATACAAGCTGGATTTCATTTCAGACCTCCAAGATGAGATGTCAATCATTCATTCATTCAACATCCCATTGTCTTATGAATTACTTTAAAAGGAAGCATTAAATTGTGAAACCTCAACTACGCACACTTTGTAGTTTTGTCTCTTCCTACCTTGGGGAGCTCCTCTATTTGATTAGCATCTAAGTAGAGCTCTTCCAAAGATCGTTCAAAATTGAAAATCTCCTTTGGTACATGTTGAAGGCTGCAGTGGGAATAATCCAATACTGAGATGACCTCTTCTTCACCTCGGAAACATCGGCAGGGCACCAGGCGGCCAATAAGTTTTCTCTTTGTTGTCATCTCCAGACACTGCACTGCAATGACACAGAAATAGATACTAGTGAATGCATTTTTAAAAAAAGTATGATTAAAATGTTCACACATTTCTGACAAAATCTAAATACAAGTACTGAGACATTTCATCTCAGCATTTTCCATAATTTCTTGAAGGTAGTGGACTGTCCAGGAAGCAATTCTCATGTTGTTGCATTCATCTGGTACTGTTCTAAATGAACATTGCTTGTATGATGATAAAGAACGATTGGGGGGGGGCATGCTATTCAATCATTAGCCAAGTTTAGGAAATGGTGTGGCAATGAATGGACTACTGAAGGTGGAAAGCATCAATGCTTTTCATTGTATATAGTCACAACTTTAAATCCAATCTAATACATTTGCAATCTTGATTTTTAAATTTTATTTAAACTAGAAGTCAATGTTGTTTTAAGTACACATCAGTGAAGTGATGTGGTTCCATATTACTACTAATCTTTGTGAGAACAAATGTTTTTCCTCATATCACTTCTAGCTCTAATTATAAAGTTTGTGGGCTTATATTTCCCAATCAGAAGGAAATAGTTTATTCCATCTTAAACACTTCAATTTGATCACCTGTTAATACTCTATACTGAAAAGAACACAAGCCTAGTCTATGGACAAAAATAAAACACCTGCAGATACTGGAAATCTGAAATAAAGATAAAAAGCACTGGAGAAATTCAGGTGTATCAGAATTTTGGAGAAAGAAGGAGACTCAATGTTTCATAATCAATATGACCTCTTTAAAACTGAGATCAGAGGTAAACAAAATGCCTTGTGCTGTAAAGAAACATGGGAGTGTAGAACTGAAGGGAAGACCAGGGGAATGTTAGAGGATGATGGAGATTCGAGATCACAGCTGCCACATAACAAAAGCCCAAGTAAATGGTGACAGTTGTTGAAAAGTGAGTTAGATCCAAATTAAGTGTTAATAGCAGAAACTATGTCAGCTTTGCTCAAGCAAAACTAAGAAATCAAAAAGACTTCACAAACTGTAAGCAGATAAGTTATAAATATTTCTGATTTACTTACTGCTTACCAATCAGCCCTCTTCCTTCAAGCCTCTAACTCTGCAGTAGGACAAGACTACCACGGTTTTCCTGTGATGTCACTCCATGTTTCTTCCCAAAATGCCTCTTCCAGACTGCAAGGCTACCCAGCCAAGACTCTAAAGGTAAAGTCATTGTGGTCTTACCTCTCATTAGAGTGAGGTGGCTGGTGGTGGTTTAATCTAAGAGTCACCATGTCTCAGGCAAGGAGAAGATTGAGAAGGAGAGTCCTTCATGGTAACCTCAGCTGCTTTTGGGAATTGAATCCATACAGTTTGTGCCTGCCTGCATTGCAATCCAGTCATCCAAACAACTGAACTAACTGACCCCTAACCACCTACAGTTCAGACTAAAGTGCTTAAATGAGGTACAGTTTCCCCAGCTTGCACTGGGCTCCATTGTATCACTACCACAGACCTAGGACAGAAAAGGGAGCATGACAGGAAGATGGTGCCTTAAAATCACAGCAAGAATCCTTCCAAAAATTTTGACAACTCACAATGAGCCAAAAAGACATAAGATTTAGCCCTACATCTGTGAGTCCTGTTTCTCAATAGTGCAAAATTAGTCCAAAAGTTCTGGAAATAAAGCACTGAGTTTTATGGGGTTTGCAAGAGTATAATGGGAAGCAGATCTGGGCTGAAACGACTGAGAAATGGTAGAGTTATTAGAGTTCTTGTTAACATGGCATTCTGCCAGAAGTGATGAAGGCAAAGATCAGCCCTCCTGCCCAGATGCCAGTTCTACCATCAGAGTTTTTTCTTGCTGCTGCTAGCTGTGGACTATAGCCTTTTGCTTCTTGGGGACACCACCTAGTGAACCAGTAAGGCTCTCTCATAGGGCTTTTCTAATCAGGAACTCTCTAATCCAAGGAATGGCCTCGCAGAAGCAATAGCTACTTCTGCGGCAAACATAACCTGCACTCTCCAGCAGTGTCACTCCTCAACATTAACCACAGTGACCCAAAATTGTGCATTTTCAGCAGTCCAGGAGCTAATGGGACTGAGATTGGCCAGAAGGTGGTGAAGTCAGATTCTCCCTACTTAAAGGGATGGGAGCCACGATGAAAGCTCACTGACTGTACAATGGGCTTAATACCCAATTCAGGCTCCTTCAAATGACTATGGTAAGACTGTTCTGGCTTTCTGGTCCATTGCTGGAGCCATGTCTGGCCTAACAAAATCCAGTCCTCAACAGAATCATCAGCATCAGTATTATAGCAAACAAACATGCCCACATCTTGGCTCCAAACTTTTATTTAAATTGATTTCAACAAAAGGTTTAATCTGAAACATTAACTTATCTTTTATCTTTACAGTTGCCTATTATGAAGCAAACATAGGAGATTCTATAGTCCCCCAAAAGTAGAGGAACAAACTATAGGGAAATCACAGATGTGCAATGATAATAGAGTGGCTATTTTAATTATTTAAATATCAATTGGTGTGCTGTTAGATTAAAGTGTAAGGAAACTGAGGAGTTTCTTAAGTGTGTTCAGGAAAAGCTCCTTGATCAGTGGATTCTCGATCCAACTAGAAAAGGGACATTACTGGATCTGCTGCTAAAGAATCAGCTGGACCAAGTGGTTGTGGGGGACATTTGGTTAAGAGTATTCATTATTAACAGTACATTTAGCTTAGTATTGAAGCAGCACACCGAACAACCAGATGTGTAACATGTATTTTTTTTAAAATTAGATTCCCCACAGTGTGAAAACCGGTCCTTCAGTCCAACGAGTCCACACTGACCCTCTAAAGAGCCAGACCCATTCCTCTACATTAACCCTGACTAATGCAGCTAACCTACATATCCCTGAACACTAAGGGCAATTTAACTTGTAGTAAAAAATGAGGTCTGCAGATGCTGGAGATCACAGCTGAAAATGTGTTGCTGGTTAAAGCACAGCAGGTTAGGCAGCATCTCAGGAATAGGGAATTCGACGTTTCGAGCATAAGCCCTTCATCAGGAATGGGTGCAGTGAGAGAGAGACTCACTGAAATCCTTGTAAAGGGAGGAAGAGAGCTTCTTCAAGGAAGGCATCCTTGCAAGAGGATTCGCAGTAGGTTAAAATCTTCGAGTAAAAAATGAGGTCTGCAGATGCTGGAGATCACAGCTGAAAATGTGTTGCTGGTTAAAGCACAGCAGGTTAGGCAGCATCTCAGGAATAGGGAATTCGACGTTTCGAGCATAAGCCCTTCATCAGGAATTTAACTTGGCCAATTCACCTGACCTGCATATCTTTGGATTGTGGGAGGAAATCTGAGCACCCAGAGGAAACCCATGCAGACATGGGGAGAATTGCAAACTCCACACAGGCAATCGCCCGAGACTGGAATCAAACCTGGGTCCCTGGTGCTGTGAGACAGCAGTGCTAACCACTGAGCCACCCTGTCACACATGTTTCATGTTCAATATCAGTAGAAGCAATGTTTGTAGAAGTAAAGAGAATGAAGGTGAAAATTGGTAGGAAGTATGTAGAATAAATGCTTACTATGTTTTGGATGAATAAGTGGCCTCATCCACATGACTTATATACAGTTTGCTGAAGGAAATGGCAGTGTTTCCTGTATTGCAATCTCCCCTACCCAAGGGGAAGTGTCGGAGACTTTTGGAGGAAGGTAAATGTTGCACCCCTATTTAAGAAGACCACAATTTCCCTTCCCACGTGGTTAAAGATGCCCTCCAATGCATCTCATCCACATCCCACACCTCTGCCCTCAGACCACACCCCTCCAGCCGTAACAAGGACAGAACGCCCCTGGTGCTCACCTTCCACCCTACCAACCTTCGCATAAACCAAATCATCCGCCGACATTCCGCCACCTCCAAAAAGACCCCACCATCAGGGATATATTTCCCTCCCCACCCCTTTCCGCCTTCCGCAAAGATCGCTCCCTCCATGACTACCTGGTCAGGTCCACGCCCCCCCTACGACCCACCCTACCCCATCCTGGCACTTTTCCCTGCCACCGCAGGAACTGTAAAACCTGTGCCCATACCTCCTCCCTCACCTCTATCCAAGGCCCTAAAGGAGCCTTCCACATCCATCAAAGTTTTACCTGCACATCCACTAATATCTCTTATTGTATCCGTTGCTCCCGATGCGGTCTCCTCTACATTGGGGAGACTGGGCGCCTCCTAGCAGAGCGCTTTAGGGAACATTTCCAAGATACCCGCACCAATCAACCACACCGCCCCGTGGCCCAACATTTCAACTCCCCCTCCCGCTCTGCCGAGGACATGGAAGTCCTGGGCCTCCTTCACCGCCGCTCCCTCACCACCAGACGCCTGGAGGAAGAACGCCTCATCTTCCGCCTCGGAACACTTCAACCCCAGGGCATCAATGTGGACTTCAACAGCTTCCTCATTTCCCCTTCCCCCACCTCATCCTAGTTTCAAACTTCCAGTTCAGCACTGTCCCCATGACTTGTCCGACCTGCCTATCTTCTTTTCCACCTATCCACTCCACCCTCTCCTCCCTGACCTATCACCTTCATCTCCTCCCCCACTCACCCATTGTACTCTATGCTACTCTCTCTCCACCCCACCCTCCCCTAGCTTATCTCTCCATGCTTCCAGCTCATTGCCTTTATTCCTGATGAAGGGCTTTTGCCCGAAACGTCGATTTCGCTGCTCGTTGGATGCTGCCTGAACTGCTGTGCTCTTCCAGCACCACTGATCCAGAATCTGGTTTCCAGCATCTGCAGTCATTGTTTTTACCTACCTGAGTATAGGTCAGTCAGTTAACTATCAAGATTGGTAAAAGTTTTAGAAATATTCGACAAAAATTATCAGCAGACTTTAATTATGGAGAACCAACAAATTTTTAGGCAAGTTGTGCTAGATTAATCTATCTGAATTTATTTGAAGTATCAGGAAAGTTTGATCAAAAAGAATGCAATGGATATTATCCATGCAAATTTTAAGAAAGAATTTTGACAAAGTGACATACAAAAGGCTGATTAATGTATGATGTCCATAGAACAGGAGGGTTAATCAGCTTATATAAAAGAGTTGGCTTAAGGACAGAAACAGAGGGTTGTAGCTAAATCTTTTTTCAGATTGAAGAATGATAAACAGTGGTGTTCCCCAAGAGTCAGTGGTAAGACCACTGTCAGACATAAGATCAACCTCCTTCTTTCCAATTTATATATTTATACATTAAATTAAACACCTTTTCTTCATCTTTTAGTCTTGGTTTAAATTTTATTCGTGATTTGTAATGATTTTCTATTCAGATTCTTAATTGTAAATGGCTGTTTATGAAAGTGTTGGATAACAAGTGCTGTAACTATTTGTTCTGGTCGAAGATGCATGCTTGCAATGAGAAGTTGCTGAATGGATCTGAAAATGGAGGACTGGAGAAGCCACTAACAGACTGTACCTGCTAAGTAACTGCCCTGATATTCAAGTCAGAATTGGAGCCATCCAGTTTCTCACCAGCACCTCAAGAATTGCAAACTGCATAGAAATACGTCATTCCTAATGAAGGGCTTATGCCCAAAACATTCATTCTCCTGCGCCTTGGATGCTGCCTGATCTGCTGTGCTTTTCAAATGTCACACTTTCCGAATGCATATAAATGAGGTAAGAAAAGACACAATTCATAGGAATCAGATGTTTGCCAATTAATAACAAGATTCTCATTTGAACATTAGAACCTTATGAGGAAAACTGAGCTTTATTTTCTTTGTGAGAATCATATTTTTCATTCTCATTGTATTTTCCAAAATTTTTCACCATTGCCCATGTCACTCATTTTTTGGGAATATTCCATCCACTGTGTACTATGGAATGTTATTTTTGAGATTAAGTTAGGTTAGAGAAGCTGGATTTGCTTTTCTGGGAGCTAAGGAGATTGGAGAACAGATTTTAAGTTCTCATATTATGATTGCTGGTACACAAAAATCCTTTTACTCTGAAGTTATCAATTATTCCTACTATAATACACAACATCAAATCTAATACAGCCTGTTGCCTGCTCAATTCAAGAATATGTTCCAATAAACGAGCTCAAAATTATTCTTTGAACTCCTTAGCCAGATCACTATTATCAATCTGATTTTTTTCAACTGATCCACAGATCAAAGTGACACATGATTATTCCTGCCCTTTCGTCACAAATATCCTATCTTTTTCTTGTATACTTTTTCCTACATCGTAATTACTGTTCAGGAGCCAGTAACCTCATTCCTCTCCTTATCCTTATCTCCATCCAAAAGCAATTCTTCAATCTGATACCCTGAATCTCGGCCATCTCTAAGGCACCAATAGCATCACTGACTAACTGTGTTGCCCTTCCGTCTTTAGATAGCTTCTGATTTCTTCTTGAATGCCATAAACCACTCAATATTCAGAAGCTGATCATTGCCATCATGCAGCCACATCTCCATAATGGCTTTTAGATTATATTTATTCTCTTCTTGTGTACTTTGAATTCACTTACTTTGGTATGGACATGTAATTCAGATACAGAGCCTTTTTGTTTTTTGTTACCTTTGTAGCAACTCGTCTTGACTGGTGGTATGTTGTTTGGTTTTACCTCTCTGTCCCTTCCTACCATTCTCCAAACTTCATTTTCAAGATGATTTAGTTCTCCTGCCTTGGTTCCCTTTGTTGTTACATTTTACCTAGCTTGACTCTTCACACTCATTTTTACTTTAAAACTGTCTTTACATGCCCAATTATGCAGCTTGCAAGAATACCACTCCTCGCATAGTTCAGGTGCAAGCCATCCCAATAATACTGACCCCATTTCTCCAATACTGATGCCAGTGTCCCTGAACCAGAGCCCACATCTCCCACATTAGTCTTTAAGCCACACGTTCACTTTTCAATCTTATTAATCCTGTGCCAATTTGTATATGACCCATGTAGTAATTCAGAGAATATTACCATTGAGATTTGCTTTTCACTTTAGTACCTAACTTCTTTCCTAGTTTTACAAATGTTATTGGTATTGACAGGGACCACAGCCACTGGATCCTTCCCTTCCTACTATATGTTATTCTCCAGTTCAAAGCAGATATCCTGAACTCTGGCACAGGGCAGAAACAAAATGTACTGAATCCATGCATGTTGCTGCAGAGAATAATATCAATACTCCTTAATGTATTACGTCCTCACCTCTAAAATTGTTTCCTGTACTATCATGCAACGACCAGTGAGCTCCAGGCAGGCCCAGAAGTTCCTGGTCTTTGATTTGGAGCACAGAGAGGTGCTCACAGAAGATGCATTCTCCCTAAGGTGCACAGTCTCTGAGTTTTCATTCTGTATGTGTAGGAAATAGAAATAACCGGCTGGAAAAATTGTCTGCTCTTAGTCTAAAGTTTCCAAAATGATTGATTGTAAGAGGAAAAAGATACATTATCATGTTTATGGGAAATATCCATGGAAAACAATAATCTGCAAATGAATAACAGGGTTGCAAATCTGTAGTTTTGCTTAACTTTTGAGGCCATGTGAGGTTTGCATGACTTCATTTGATATGAATGACTCAATAAATAGATGAATAAATTGGCATTTTGAAAGACTGCATATCAAGCATGGAATGAGTGAGCATGCAGAATGGTATTTTCTTGCTGAAGATTTTACCTTCAACTGCACAAGACACAGTTTTGTAGCAGTTTAAAATACTATATGGAGTTACCACATCAGTCTCTAAAATCCAGTAAATGGTATCTAAAGCTTATCATTCACCACGTGATAAATCTTTTTAAAAATGAGAGGTAGGATTTTCTGTTGTCTGGACCTAAGCCCCAGTTGCTGACAGCAGTCACTCAACATTGATTTAACAAATGACCAAAGTTCTTCCAGCATTCTTGTTTTTATTATTGATTGAACACCAATTGGCCAATAGGGGACTCTCAAGCTTAGAGGGATAAGAGGGAAGGTATCGCCACATTGATGCATCCTCTCAGCTAATTGCAAGACTTCTGAAAAAAAGTCTTAGCTGTCTGACCACTATTGCTGGAGGGAGGGAGCATTCTCCATACTTAGGTTGGAGCAGAGAGGCCTCAAAATCTTTCTGGAGCACTGATCCCTGGTCAACAGCTAAGGGTATGCCTCCAGAAAACTTGTGTTCCCAAAACTGCTGCGGCTGCATTGGCTGATTGAAAGATTTCAGGTTCCTTTGGTGAATGGCCCTCATTAGCCTCAACTTTCTTAACTCATTCTGCTGCTGGCAAGTAATTTGTGACAGGAGCATGTATTCCTCCAAATCAGAAGGTTGAATGTTCACATCGCAGCAGGATCATAGAGCTTTAATGGGATTTGTGACGCAAGTCCAAGCTCAAGTCTCACCTGCTTCAGGGGTGTGCCATAACATAACTGAACAAATTGATTACATTTTTAAAATCTGCTTCTTGTAATCATTTTGCCATTTTGTCCACAAGCTATTGTTCCCCAAAATTAGTCACAGAATGGTAGTGGCAGTAAACTAACATACCAGCTGTGCTGCGAAACTACCTGATCCCTGCTCCAGTCCTACCTTCACAAATCTCTGAAAATCCTGGCTGACATTCTTCCATTACTAAAGGTACAGTAGAAATATCAAGGCAAGTTAAAACTTTTTAAAACTTACATTATTTTAAAAGGCAGAAAACATTTGAAAATGGAATTGAAACAACCTACAATTATACTCTGCCTGAAGTGTATAATTTAAAAATAATATACAGGAATAAAAACAGTTCAGAGATGTGATTGAAAGCTTAGTAAGACCTAACATGATAAAAGCAAAAAGGGAAAATAGCATCAATACATTTTTTTAAATGGTGGAAAGTTATGCTTTGATAATTAAGATAGTGGCTTGGGGTTAATATTAATGTAATATTTCAACTCCTGATGCTTCGTTAATTTAAATGTTACGTTAGTGCTTAATTCAGTGGTGCAAAGTTTGAAGTGAAACAAACCACTAGTTTAGGGAGATAATAATCTGGATTTTACAGCTGTAAAATTGTCAGCCATCACCATCATTACTTATGAAACTGCCAGTACTTTCTGGTCTCCTCACTTGCATGTTTAAACCCAGAAATCCTGAAGTTGACGTCAGCGATTCTTCACACCTCATGGTAGCACTTCACAGATGCAAATCTCAGAAATTCATTATGTTGAACACAAATCTGTACATTTTATGCAGTTAATCCCACTGCTTAAAGCTTTGAAAAAGTTATGTCAATTTGAATGAGATGGAACTGAAGTTTTGAACAGCATACTTAGACATCGTTATTTATGGAAAATCTTATTGACCCTGAGAAACGAAATGCTACATTCGTGACATGTCAAATTCCTTTCTTAGGATTAAATGATCCATTGATTTTCAGAATAACTGTTAGAAAACTTAATTATCATTCAGCTTCTATTTTCTTGTATATGCAACAATTTTTGTTTGTGCTCTGTAAAATATTTGAAAAGTGAGGGATACCCCATGACATTCATTTTCTGGTTTTTGGAATTCTTGAATGTGATTGGTTACTTAGCTTATTTAATGTCATCCCTGTTTCAGGTCACTACAGATCTTCTATGGCCGACAATAAAATGCAATTAACCTCAGGTGAGGCAAAATCTACGTGATAGATATCATTCAATATTTTGGGAAGTTTCCTTTTAAAGGTATTGTGAAGCTGCTTTCTATTTAGTATGTTATGGAGGTCTGGTGTTGGACTGAGGTGGACAAAGTTAAAGTCACACAACACCAGGTTATAGTCCTACAGGTTTATTTGGAAGCACTAATTTCCAGAGTGCTGCTCCTCAAATAAAATTGTTGGTCTATAACTGGTGATGTGTGATTTTTAACTTTACATTTAATAGTTCATGGAGTACTTCAAGGTAATGCTTAGAATCTTTTTTTTAAACAGGTCAATGAAAATACACAGGAATTTTGTTTTAACAAAATTTCTTGGAAATCATGTGACTTTAGATAATTGCTGGTCTTCTTTGCTTGAACTCACATCAGGAAAAAACACCTATTTTACAATCAGGTTTTATGGCTGTTTGGTTTAAACAACGTTTGCAAGCTTGGAATAAGCTGCAAGTTGTATCACCTATTTCTGAAGCACTGTTGTGGAAAATTTAGACTAAAACATGATTGCTCTGGAAGACTGTGACTGGAAGAACTTGTCAATATTGAATTTCCCTACAAGATATGTCTGCCAAGAGCACCGAGAAACCAGTACATGTTTAGTGACTTGGCAACATATGCAAGAATACCTGATTTGAAACATTGATGCCTTATATTTGTTACCAACAGATATAACCACCCATAATTGGAAACTGATTTTATTTTCAAATGTGAATCTGTAGAGAGATTTTTTTAAACTCTAATAGTGTGTGAATCTGCATGTGTTTTTGCCTATTAAAAGGGGCAAACATTTATATATTCAAATTACAAAATGTGTGTGCTAACCAATTCTGTATCTTCATTGGATAGGTTTTGTCTAATAGAGTCATAGTTATAAAGTCATAGTCATAGAGCATGGAAACAGACCCTTTGGTCCAACCAGTCCATGCCGAAAAATCTCAAACTAAACTAGTTAACCTTTTCTATTCATGGGCTTATCCAAATGTCTTTTAAATATTGTAACTGTACTCACATCCACCACTTCCTGAATTCCACACACGAACCACCCTGTTAAAAAAACCTCTCCTATCACCTTAAAAATGTGCCTCCGGTGTTGAAATTCCCCATCCTTGGGAAAAGACAACTACCATTAACCCTATGTTTACCCTTCATTATTTTACAAACTTCTATAAGGTCGCCTGTCAACCTCATATGCTCCAGTGAAAATAGTCTTAGCCTATCTAGCCTTCTTTATAACTCAAATCTTTCATACCCAGCAATATCCTAGTAAATCTCTTCTGAACCCTCCCACCCTGAAAATGTCCTTCCTATAACTGGGTGACCAAAACTGGTCACAGTATTCTGGAAGAGATCTTACCAATGTCCTGTACAACCTCAACATATCTTCCAAACTCACATACTCAAAGGACTGAGCAATGATCATTCTGTATGTCCAAAAGAAACTTGGTTGATAGGTCTTTTTATTCTAAACCTGATAGTGAAAGCATACAATTGGCCATATCAAGATTAGGATTTAAGACTTTGAAATTGATATTGAGAATTACTTAGCAGTGGAACTTAGAGAAATGAGTGCCCTCCTGCTATGTCTGTTGTAACAGAGTTCACTGGTGAATGCACTTCAATTGTTGATTGTTTAAAGATTGAGCAACATTGTTAGACAAAGTAAAAAAAAGGTTTTTTTTACTGCAGCTAACTAATTGTTTTGAGTGAGTGTAACAAATCTAAGAATAGATATTCCTCCGTTCACTTTTTCAGTGAAGAGGTATAAGTGAGCATATTGTTATACTCAAAGAAACTCTGGTCTAGCAATTTAGGCAACATGCATTAACGCTTTCACAGAGGACTCCAGGCACATGACCTAAACTTTAATGGTGATGTCAAAGGCCTTGCAATGTTGGGCTCAATTTCAAAGAAGCTAACAAAAAGCCAGGCAGCAAAGAGGGTGCCAACGTTGACCGCAAGCAGTGAATCAGCCCTCAAGTGAGTAAAGCCAGGGGTTCAGAGAAAGGAAATCTAAAGGAGAGATCTCAGAGTGTGGGAAATGATTAGACACTGAGTGTCAGAAAAGGAAACAGCTCAAAAGCATCAGCTTCAATTGCTGACGGTTAGTCATGAGTCCTGAGGAACAAAAATGAGATACAAATGCCTTTCCTTCATGATATGCCCCACAACACATCTCTGGCTGCATATATCTGCCTGCCCGCTATGTGCTGTATTGGAGACTTAGGCCAGTTAGTACCCATAAAGTAAGTGTTGTAGGTTCAAACTTATAGACCACTGCTTCATACTCTTGCCTATCATCTTTAAAAATGAGAAACAGAACAAAACACATCTCGGGCTCTCCAAAAATGGAACAGGTATCACATTCATAAGTGCCCCGCAAAAATATTTTCTAGAATCATTTTTAAACTGAAACAAGTATCCTTTCCCTGTCTTTTTTATTTTACCAGGCTTGTTTCCATGGAGACACTTGTAGATCCTGCATCAAGTGTGTTCTTTCTAATTCATTTGAAAAACAAATGTGCAGGCAGGAAAATTATTTTTGCCAGTCACATGAGTTGGCAACCCACTTCACCATGCCCAATTTCTTTGTCCACTGGCATTGACCTCAGTCAAAAATGGGGGAAAAAATACTGCAGGCTTTCTTCACTAAATGGAAATTAATGAGCTAATTGTTATTTTATGACAATCTTTATGAGAGCCTATGGATACATTGACTGTTTGGCTCATCTGCTGGGTCATGAGATTCTTGAGTCACTGGCCAGGTGAGTATTGAGAAGGCTTCCCACTTCCTGACTCATGGTTTCTATAATGAGCATGTATTCCCTGAGTTGGACTGCAACCAAGAATAAAATTCTGCAGCTATCCTTTACATAAGTACTACGATCTGGATTTAAATTCAGATTTTAAAGTGAGGGACCCAAACCTAATGCTTTTGACACTGCAGCAAGAATGTTACTGCTGAATCAGTGACTACTATCAGCTGGACAAAGTGATAGTCACCTTTACTTATAACACGTTTTTATTTCCATCATTCTTCTAAAAGCTTAGTTTGAATTTGTTAAAAGCCATAGTGCATTTTCAGGCAGTTATGGCGTTTGTTTTCTTCTGGGTTTTGGGGTGAAGATTGGTGTGGGTCACATACAATGTTTTGCCAAGGTTTTGCATTTTTCAAGTTAATAATACTGAATACTACCTACATAGACTGGTTTTAAATCTGAACATGTACCAACATGTAAAGGCATAATTGAAACAAACATATAAAACCTGAAGAATGGAAGAGGGCATTCTGGGAACAGCACCAAGTAATTTTACAAATTAGATGTTCCCACCTCTGCAAAGCAACAACACAGGCTTACCTGCATGTCAATCAGTAGAAATCGGTATGCAACAGACAGGGTGAAGTGATCCAACAACCAGTTGATCAGATCTAAGCTCTACAATCCTGCCACATTTACTCATGAATGGCAGTGGACAATTAAACAATTTAACAGGAGGGGGAGGCTCCACAAAAATCCCTTTCCTCAATCATTGGAGAAGCTTAACACATCAGTGCAAAGGACAAAGCTGAAGTATTTGCATCAATCTGCAGCCAGAATTACAGAGTGGATAATTCATCATGGCCATCCTCACGCTCCGATCATCACAGATGCCAGCTTCAGCCAATTTGATTCACTCCACATGATATCCAGAAACAACTGAAGACACTGGAGATTGTAAAAGCTGTGGAATCTGACAACATTTCAGTTATAGCGCAGAAGATTTGTGCTGCAGAATGGGCCATGCCAGTAGTCAAACTGATGCACAACAGTTACAGTGACATGTACCTGATGATTTGGAAATTGTGCAGGTAATTTTCTGCATAAAAAGCAGCACAAATCAAATGTTGCTAATTAGCATCCTATTAATCTACTCTTGATCATGAGCAAAGTGATGGAAGGGACACTGACAGTGCTATTAAGTAGCTCTTACACTCTGCACTCTGATGTTCAGTTTGAATTTTGCCAGGACCACTCAGCAGCTGATCTCATTTCAGTCTTGCTCCAATCATGAACAAAACAGCTCAGCTCCAGAGGTGAGGTAACAGTGATTGTCCTTGATATCAAGGTGGCATTTGATCAAGGATGGTACCTAGGAACTTCCTAACAAGACCAGAATCAATGGGAATCAGGGATATAATTTTCCACTAGAACATAGAACATAGAACAATACAGCACCGAACAGGCCCTTCGGCCCATGATGTTGTGCTGAACATTTGTCCTAGCTTAAGTACCTATCTATGTACCTATCCAATTGCCGCTAAAAGGTCACCAATGATTCTGACTCTGCCACTCCCACAGGCAGCGCATTCCATGCCCCCACCACTCTCTGGGTAAAGAACCTACCCCTAACATCCCCCCTATACCTACCACCCTTCACCTTGAATTTATGTCCCCTTGTAACACTCTGTTGTACCCGGGGAAAAAGTCTCTGACTGTCTACTCTATCTATTCCCTGATCATCTTATAAACCTCTATCAAGTCACCCCTCATCCTTCGCCGTTCCAATGAGAAAAGGCCTAGCACTCTCAACCTATCCTCGTATGACCTATTCACCATTCCAGGCAACATCCTGGTAAATCTCCTCTGCACCCTCTCCAAAGCTTCCACATCTTTTCTAAAATGAGTCAACCAGAACTGCACACAGTACTCCAAATGTGGCCTTACCAAGGTCCTGTACAGCTGCAACATCACCTCACGACTCTTGAATTTAATCCCTCTGCTAATGAACGCTAATAACCATAGGCCTTCTTACAAGCTCTATCCACCTGAGTGGCAACTTTCAAAGAGCTATGAACATAGACCCCAAGATCCCTCTGCTCCTCCACCTTACTAAGAACCCTACCGTTAACCCTGTATTCCGCATTCTTATTTGTCCTTCCAATATGGACAACCTCACACTTGACAGGGTTGAATTCCATCTGCCACTCCTCAGCCCAGCTCTGCATCATATCTAAGTCCCTTTGCAGCCGACAACAGCCCTCCTCACTATCCACAACTCCACCAATCTTCGTATCATCTGCAAATTTACTGACCCACCCTTTGACTCCCTTTTCCAAGTCATTAATAAAAATTACAAACAGCAGAGGACCCAGAACTGATCCCTGTGGAACTCCACTTGTAACTGGGCTCCAGGCTGAATATTTACCATCTACCACCACTCTCTGACTTCGACCGGTTAGCCAGTTCTCTATCCAACTGGCCAAACTTCCCACTATCCCATGCCTCCTGACTTTCCGCATAAGCCTACCATGGGAAACCTTATCAAATGCCTAACTAAAATCCATGTACACTGAGTCCACTGCTCTACCCTCATCCACATGCTTGGTCACCTCCTTAAAGAATTCAATAAGACTTGTAAGGCAAGACCTACCCCTCACAAATCTGTGCTGGCTGTCCCCAATCAAGCAGTGTCTTTCTAGATACTCATAAATCCTATCCCTCAGTACCCTTTCCATTACTTTGCCTACCACCAAAGTAAGACTAACTGGCCTGTAATTCCCAGGGTTATCCCTATTCCCTTTTTTGAACAGGGGACAACATTCACTACTCTCCAGTCCCCTGGCACCACCCCCGTTGACAGTGAAGACGAAAAGATCATTGCCAATGGTTCTGCAATTTCCTCTCTTGCTTCCCACGTAATCCTAGGATATATCCCGTCAGGCCCGGGGGACTTGTCTATCCTCAAGTTTTTCAAAATGCCCAACACATCTTCCTTCCTAACAAGTATCTCCTCTGGCTTACCAGTCCATTTCATACTCTCCTCTTCAACAATACGGTCCCTCTCATTTGTAAATACTGAAGAAACGTACTCATTCAAGACCTCTCCTATCTCTTCCGACTCAATACACAGTCTCCCAATACTGTCCTTGATCGGACCTACCCTCGTTCTCGTCATTCTCATGTTTCTCACATACGCATAAAAGGCCTGGGGGTTATCCTTGATCCTACCCACCAAAGACTTTTCATGCCCTCTCTTAGCTCTCCTAATCCCTTTCTTCAGCTCCCTCCTGGCTATCCTGTATCCCTCCAAAGCTCTGTCTGAACCTTGTTTCCTCAGCCTTATGTAAGCCTCCTTCTTCCTCTGTACTAGACATTCAACCTCCCTCATCAACCAAGATTCCCTCACACGACCATCTCTTTCCTGCCTGACAGGTACATACATATCAAGGACACTTCGTATCTGTTCCTTGAAAAAGTTCCACATTTCAACAACATCCTTCCCTGACAGCCTATGCTCCCACTTTATGCTCCTCAGATCCTGTCTTGCAGCATCGTATTTACCCTTCCCCCAATCGTAAAACCTGCCCTGTTGCACGCACCTATCTCTCTCCATAGCCAAGGTGAAAGTCACAGAACTGTGGTCACCATCACCAAAATGGTCACCCACTAACAAGCCCATCACTTGTCCCGGTTCGTTACCAAGTACCAAATCTAATATGGCCTCCCCTCTGGCCGGACAATCTACATACTGAGTTAGAAAAACTTCCTGGACACACTGCACAAACACCGCCCCGTCCAATCTACTTGAGCTAAAGGGCTTCCAATCAATATTTGGGAAGTTGAAATCGCCCATGACTACTACCCTGTGGCTTCTGCACCTTTTCAAAATCTGTTTCCCAATCTGTTTCTCCACATCTCTGTTGCTATTGGGGGCCTATAGTAAACACCCAATAAGGTGACTGCTCCTTTCCCATTTCTGACTTCAACCCATACTACCTCCAAAGGCAGATCCCCCTTGAATTGCCTTTCTGCAGCCGTTATACCATTGCTAATTTGCAATGCCACCCCCCCCCTCCTTTTTTACCACCCCCCTAATCTTACTGAAACATCTGTAAGTAGGAACCTCCAACAACCATTCCTGTCCCTCTTCTTTCCACGTTTCTGTGATGGCCGCAACATCGTAGTCCCAAGTACCGATCCATGCCTTAAGTTCACCAACCTTATTTCTGATACTCCTTGCATTGAAGAACACACACTTGAGCCCATCTCTGTGTCCGCAAGTATTCCCTGTCAATGCTACCTTCTCCACAGCTTCCCTACATTCTTGGACATCCTGAAAAACAGCTAACCTACTTGCTGGACTACAAGTCCGGATCCCATCCCCCTGCCAAATTAGTTTAAACTCCCCCCCCCGCCGAAGAGTGCTAGCAAACCTACCTCCCACGATATTGGTACCCTTCTAGTTCAGGTGCATAGCAAACCTACCTCCCAGGATATTGGTACCCTTCTAGTTCAGGTGCAACCCATCCTGCTTGTACAGGTCCCACCTTCCCCAGAATGCAGTCCAATTGTCCAAATACCTGAAGCCCTCCCTCCTACACCATCCTTGCAGCCACGTGTTCAACTGCATTCTCTCCCTATTCCTTGCCTCACTGTCACGTGGCAACAATCCAGAGATGACAATTCTGTCCGTCCTAGCTTTTAGCTTCCAGCCTAATTCCCTGAGTTCCTGAATGACCTCCCCACCCTTCTTCCTACCTATGTCGTTGGTGCTAATGTGCACCACGACTTCTGGCTGCACACCCTCCCCCTTAAGGATTCTGAAGACACGGTCCGAGACGTCTCGGACCCTGGCACCCGGGAGGCAACAAACCAACTGAGAGTCTCGCCCATGTCCACAGAGCCTCCTCTAACTATAGAGTCTCCTATAACTAGCACTCTCCTCCTCTCCCCCTTTCCCTTCTGGACCTCAGAGCCAGACCTCGTGTCAGAGACCTGGTCACTGCAGCTTACCCCTGCTAGTCCATTCCCCCCAACAGTATCCAAAGCGGTATACTTATTGTTGAGGGGAACGACCACAGGGGATGCCAGCACTGCCTGCTTCCTCCTCTTCCCACCTCTAACTGTTACCCAGCTACCTCTGTTTTCTGGCGTAACTATGTCCCTGTAGCTTCTATCTATCACCCTCTCAGCCTCTTGAATAATCCTCAGTTCATCCAACTCCAGCTCCAGTTCCCTAACGCGGTCTGTAAGGAGTTGGAGCTGGCTGCACTTCCTGCAGGTGAAGTTCTCCACTCAAAATTCTTACCTTCCCAGAAGCCTCTGTTGACGACTTCCGGGTTCCCGCTTCTAGTTGAAAAAAAACACAGACTGCAAAAAGAAAAACGTTAATTTAAACTGGTCTCCGCTTACCTTCCGGCTCCCCTCTCTGTGCGCCCGCTGTAGCACTAGTTGAAGTCAGACCTAGCACAAAGATGGTTGTAGTTCCTGCAGATCAATCATCTCAGCCCTAGTACCTAGTTCCTTAGAGTAGCTTCTTACATTCAACCATCTTCAGCAGCTTTATAAATGACCTTTGCTGCATCACAAGGTCAGAAGTGGAAACATCCACGGATGATTGCATAATGTCCAGCACTACTTGCAACTCTTCAGATAGTGAAGCAGTCTGTGTGCAACATTCCGACTGGGGCGGACAGGTGGAAAGTAATATTTGTGTTACACAAGTGCTAGACAATGACCATCACCAACAAAACAAAATCTAACCATCTAATCTTTGGTGTTCAATGGCATTACTATTCACAATCTCCTTACTATCAACATCCTGAAAGTTATCATTGAATGGAAATTGAACTGGACTAGCAATACTGTGGATAAAAGTGCATTGCAGCAGCTGGGAATTTTGAGGTGAGGAATTCCTTAGTCTCCCTGATGCCTGCCCACCATCTTCATAGCACAAGTCAGCAGCATGACAGAATATTCTCCTCTTGCTTGGATGCGTGCACTTAGAGCCATAGAGTCATAGAGATGTACAGCAAGGAAACAGACCTTTCAGTCCAATCCATCCATGCCAACCAGATATCCCAACCCAATCTAGTCCTACCTGCCAGCACCCGGCCCATATCCCTCCAAACCCTTCCTATTCATATAGCCATTCAAATGCCTTTTAAATGTTGCAATTGTACCAGCTCTACCACTTCCTCTGGCTGCTCATTCCATACACGTACCACCCTCTGCGTGACTTCTACAAATTCAAATGCTGGCTGCTTGATTGGCACCACATCCACCATCTACAATTCTCACTCTCTTCACCAATGTATGAAGACAGTGTGCACCATCTCCAAAATGTATTGCAGCAACACACCAAGGCTCTCTTGATTGAATCTTCCAGAACTGAGACTTCACCACTCAGAAGTCCAAGGGCAGCAGATGCATGGGAACACCTAACAAATTCTCCTCCAAGTCACACCTTACACTGGAACTCCCTTCTAAACAGCACTGTGTCCCTCCACTCCAACAACGGCAGTGATTCAAATGCAAATGGATGGAATACGTAAACTGGTCTGTTTTATTTCAAGACCTTTTAAGGAACCTGAATAGAGCTGTGCAACCATAGAAAAGGAATGTTAGCAGTTTCATGGAATGTGAAAGGTTTACAGACATCATTGTGGGACTGAACTTTCTGGTTATGATGGACCCAAGCTTCTGATAACATTAATTGGTTTAAAGTCCATCTCAGAAATGCCTCTATGTATGAAGGTTCAGGTTTAATCTGATGAAATACAACAATTGATGTTCCCAGCGAAGAGCAAGTAGGACAGACACTTTCTTCAGAGCAGCAGTGCATCGAGCAAAAGGAGAAGTTTATTTTTGTAGAAAAGGTAGCCTTACTCTATGACAATAACTAATACTTACTGACAGCTAAGGGCAAACACAAACTTGTGCAGCTCAAAAATCTGACAGTGTGCTCAGTGCCAAACAGTTCTGTCTGCATGGGGAGTTGAAATATAGTCAGGTGGATTAAGTGCTGAAAAGGTACCAACCACGTACAAAATGATAGTGATAATAGAAGATTTATTGATGAAGAATGATTAAACCAAAATTGCATTAATGTTGCAAAGAGAAATACTACAGAAATGCCATATGAAACATCTTGAAACAGCTCAACAATCAGTATGGTGGTCAGGCATTTCAAAAGACATAACCAAGTACATTTGGTCATTTGCCAAATTGCATGTCTTATAAAGGCAGGTGCCTACAGAGCCAAAAGTTGTCATCCAGAAATATGGAATGGCTATATATAGATTAGTTTGATTTTTAAAGGAAGATATAATTAGAACTAGTCAAATACAGGCAGGATCTGGGTTGTGAACATGTTCTGTTCTAGAGTACAGTACGTTCATGAGTTCATTTACATGCAAGTAAGAACACAATACATGGTAATATAAAATAGACATTCATAAATACACAGAAACATTTGCAAGTCAGATTTTTAAAATTAACAAATATGTATTAAAATAATACAAACACTGATCCTGTATGGGATCTGCAACATTGATGCAACTTGGTATAATCATTCTTAGATCATACAATTAATAAATAAGTTAAGAGCATTTGTAAGTCTGATGTGCATAAATAAGGCACCCCAATATTATTCAAGATGGACTGAAGTGGCAAGATGTTTTTCAACCACAGCAAACTCAGTACTGGAAAGGATCTTTGTGATATATAGTTTCTTGGAAGAATTAATATTGTACAATGGACCTCAATTCATGAACAAAGATGACAAGAAATTCACTTTGGAGGCAGTATTAACTGGACGGCAAATTCTCCACTCCACCCCCGGTAAAATAGAGAACTGGAAAGAACAGTGAAGACTGTAGAGTCACTGAGAAACCAAACTGAGAATTAGCTCTACTCAGTTATACAACAACATCATTGATAATGGGTACGAGGTTAAAAATTGATATGCAAAATTCAGATCACAAGCTGAAGTCAAACATGACCTCTCAGGACTACAAGAAGGTAAATCATCTCGAGAAAAATCAGCACAAAGTTGGAAATCCTCTAGATAAAATGCAAAAGCTCTATCAACCTTAAAGCAGGGTAGACAGTCTAATTAAGGGACAGGAAGTCAGAAGCTATGGGCATCATAAAAAAAAATTAGAATACCTGAACAAATGTTTAGGAGGATCCGAAAGACATTAATATGATGTTAAACGAGAGGTAAGACAAAGTATGATTATCACAGAATATGGGATGGCCATACTGCAGTAGCATTAGACAGTGAACACTATCACTCTCAAGTGAATCAGGTAAGGACATCAAGAGATTAAGATCATCCTGGCTGGTGAGCTTCAGATTTTGAGGATAAGGAGAGATACGATAATAAGAATGAGTTTATGATTACAAATACAGTGTAAGTAAAAGAAAACCATTAGAATATTGTAGATCAAGTTGTCAGAAATCTCTTGGGAAAAGAGATGTTTTAAAATGAAATTCATGTAAATCACATTGATGTAGGTCAAATGATTCTGACATGAGTGAGAGCAAAGACACGAATCTTGACTGGACATGTGAAAACATCTTGGACATATTACAAGAGGGCTATATTTGATAACCTGTAATGTGGAGATGTAAATAAAGGAGTGTAACAGTAGGTAAGGCATTGAAGAGCCTTTCTTAATAACAAGGCGTAAGCAGCCTCAGGATCAGTGTACGTGCAAACATTCACAGCCTAGGAGACTCCAGATTGGTATCTCAATGTTCAGGTAGCAGGGTTGACTTAAAACAAAACAAGACTTGGCCCATATGAGAACTGTAACTGATGTGCCAGTAGTGCTGCATTTATTTTTGTCCCTCATTCACATACATACACATATATTGATGCATAATCTCTCTGCTTGCAAAAGAAACATTCTTTTATCTGGAAAAATCTTTTGACATTTAAATAATTTGTATATTGCACATTTTATGGTCTCAGCATTTTTTTGTAAGTGCTTTAGAACCAATTAATGACTTTTTAAGGGAAAATGGAGAAGCACAAAGCAAGGTCCACTTAGAGAAAAGAGATAACAAATAGGTTTTTACTTTGTGTGATTTGAAGACAAATTTGTGCCAGGGCATGTTTTCCATTCACCTGATGTGTTCAGTGACTCATCTGCAAGATTTGCTTCCAATATTGCACTCCTTCCTTACACTGAACCGGACTATCAGTCTAGAGTTTGTGCTGAAATCTCTTAAATAAGGTCATACAAGTTAAACCTTCCAACTTTCATAGTTTACTGACACACCCGTGTTAGTTTTTGCCCAGCTGCCAGCACTGTCACAGGTAATCAACTAGTATGTGATAAATTGCAAGAAAAATTTCTAATAGCACTTGGGAAAATATCACCTTGAAGTTTTAGGTATTGAGTCTATTTTTTTAAGTTTAATCAGGTTAGGAGGGAATGTCCCAGATTTTTGCAGAGCTAGAGTGACTTCGGAGTCATTAGGTTAATGGCAAATTAGTTTAAAGGATGAGTCAGTAGAGATATAGGGGCAAACATTTAAAGGGATATGTACAAAATACTCACATTCCATTGAGAAACAATATTTTCAAGGGGAAGACCTTTCATCTATAGCTAAAAGTTATGCAGTATCTTACTTAAAAGGAAAAAAAAGAATAATTTCACTAAGATGGGTGACAGGTCAACAGATTGGAAAGAATATTTAAAAATCCCAGAAGATTAATATTAGTGTGAGAGAAATTAGTGTGAGAGAAATCTAACTAGAAATATAAAAATAGGTAAAGTGTTTCTATAGCTACATACAAAGGAAAGAAAGTTAAGGTGAATGGTGATCACATAGAATGAGAATCTGGTACATTAGTAATGGAAAATAAGGAGATGTCAGAGGAATTAAACATTGTCTTCATTGTAGAGAATGCAAATAACATCCACAAAATAGCTGTAATTCAGTAAAATGGAAGGGAAGCAGGAGAAAGGACAATGAACTGAAGAAAATTAAATCACTAGGGAAATGGCATTGAATAAGTTGGAGCTACGTGCTGACAAATCCCCAGCTCCTGATGGACTTTATCATAAGCTCTTAACAGAACTGATAAGTGAGGTAGGTGATACGTTGGCTCTGATGCTCCAAAGTTCCTTAGACTTGTGGAAGGTTCTATCAAATTGAAAAATAGAGAATGTGATTCCTTTATTTAAAAAGGGGAAAGTTGTACTGACAGAAAGCAGATGTTATATCCAGTAACCTTAACATCTGTCATCAGGAAAAGCAATTATTAAAAACATTGAGTGCATATTATGGTTCAAAATAATTAGGCAGGGACAACATGGTTTTTATGAAATGGAAATCATGTTTAACCAATTTATTGGAGAAGTAAAGTCTATAAAGGTGAACATACTGTACTTAGATTTCCAGAAGGCTTTTGACAATGTGCCACATAAAAGTTTACGACAGAAAATAAAGATTCCTGGTGGAGGGTAACATTTTGGCATAGAAAGAAGGTTGGCTAAGTAAAAGGAAATATTGTTGATATAAATGGGTCATTTTCTGGTTGCCAAAATACAACAAATGATGTTCAAGAAGGATCATTTTTGGGACTCATGTTATCATAAACAAGTTAGATACAATGTTATCATTTATTGCAGAGTTTCCCAAACTGGGTGAGATTTTGGTGTGAACTCCAAAGCAGCAATGACTGATATGGATGTCAGACTGATCTCTCTAAAATGCTTGCATTGCTTTCTGATGGAAAGTATGGCCTAATCAATTGCTTGGTGAGGTCTGTTTCCTGCCATGTGAGGAACCATGAAATAAATTAATGTTTATTTTGCGTACTTCTTCATTAACCTTCCCCCTGAATAGATAAAGGGGAGGATGAAAGGGGGAATCAGGTGGTGAGGAGGGTTGTTGAAGGGAGAGGTGGGGGACAGACATTCGTAGGCTGTTAAAAAGGTGGAGGATGAATGGGTGGTGAAGAGATACAAACTGGATGAAGTAAAAAACAGATATGGGTGCAGTGAAGGGAGGGAGAGATTGGGGCAGTGACAGAAGGTAGATTTTAGGAACTAACAACGGGAGAGTTTAAGGGATTTCCTGGAATTGTACCTCTAGCCGACATGCACAATTTAAAATAAAATCTAATGCAATCTCTGTTTTTACAGTAAGATCATTAAGACAATGGTCTAAATCTTTGATCAGCAGCAATACCACAGTGGTTGCCACAGTCCATAAACTATTGTTATGCCTTGCATTGTAATGCCTTTCCAGTTGGGAAATGCTGTTGGGATGGGATTTTGACCCAGCAATAGTGAAGAAATGGTAATATAGTGCTAAGCTATGATGATGAGTAGACTTGGAGGGGAATTTCCATCTGCTGCTTCAAATCGCAGATTTGAAGCATGATGTCAAAGCAGTTTTGGTTAGTTGCTGGATTGTATCTTGTAGATGGTACTGCTGTATTGGTGTCAAAGGCGGTGACATTGAAGGTATTGGATGAGATGCTAGTCAAGCAGGATACTTAGTCCCAGATGATATGGAGTTTGAGTCTTATTAGAGCTACACTTATACAGGCATGTGGACAGTATTCCATTGCACTCCCAATTTGTAACTCTTAGATGTAGGCAGTTTTATACTGCTTTTGTGAATAAACAACATGGATGTTGCCTATAAATTCATTGCATTGATCCTGATGTCACATCAACCATTTGGGCTGTATGTGGAGAAAAATAGTTCAAGTCAATGCACCCGTTTGCCCCACATCCTTGAAGAATGCTGCGCAAGTCACTGAGGAAGTGGTTGTATTGTGCCTTTCAGAAATGAAGATAATATTCCAGTTTCACTGGTGAGACACTCATAAATTTCAGGCCCATTGTGACTCTAATTCGAATTGGTTCAGGAACCTCTCATGTCCTTTTTAAGGACTAACATCTTTGTAATTAATGCACATCCTAAATTAGATAAGCGAAGGTAATTGGACATAACAGTATTAACATTTGTCTGTAAGGAGATGATGTGATAAAAGATGTAATGACAAATACACCTGACTGAAACTGCCATATTAGTAAGAAAGGAGCATTGTTTTACTTCTACTGTTCTATGTTACCCAGTAGAAGACCTATAGAGACAATGCTACATTTATTTCGTATATAAATAGGCAGAGTACTCAAATAAAATGTTTTGCTTAGATACTTTGAAAAGCCCACTAGTGGACACAGCACACACACTGATATTTTAAAGCACAAAACTTAACTAGATGTAAAGAATGTTCTGGCAAATTTCTTTAGTGGCTGTCCAGCTCTTGAATGGGTCCCTCAAGATATCTGATGACACCTTCCTCTCTGGTCTCTCTGTTAATGCTAAATAGAGAGTCAAAATAAAGATTTTAGTTTCCTCATTCTGATTTTCCCCAACCTCTTTTCTAGTGTTTTCACCTTTTTTAAAGCCATTGAATCTTGTTGGGCTGTAGCTCCACTGGAAAAAAGTCATGTACTGGCCAATTTACTTGTCTATTTTACATTTCTTCACCAAATTATTAAATGACTGGAGCTGATGATACGGTGGAATGTACACAGTTTGAACAGGGAATGGCCATGATGGATCATATTTTCTACTCAAAATATCAGGAGATGTTTAACCTTCGGAATCATTAAAAGTGAAGGACCTTTTAAAGCATAACCCTCCAATTTCTTTCCAGCCTTTGTATTAAGAGATTTACTGCATATGGTTTTACGGGAGCTGGTTTGTAGCTGGATGCTTGCTAATTGATCATTACTGATTTAAAAGCTTTAATAATGAATTACTTATTCATCAATCAAGTTCTCTACAAGTGAACCCAATCCTGCTCTCACACAAAGGTCCAGACATATTCACTTGACACAGTGAGCATTTAGTAGGTAGCTGGAGTCAAGTTCATAGCTAATTTACAAAGACCATCCCTATTGTGTCACCAGTTCAATCAGGACTCAGTGAATAAGTGGGGAAACCGGGGCTCAAACAAATCGGTGCAATGCATACGGTCCATCACATTTTATCAGCTGCTAAATGCGTGCTGTTACTAATTTAAAATCAACACAAGTAGTTTGTAGAAAGTATGTCAGTTATGAGAGGT
The DNA here is from genome assembly GCF_020745735.1 of Hemiscyllium ocellatum. Lineage (NCBI taxonomy): Eukaryota > Metazoa > Chordata > Chondrichthyes > Orectolobiformes > Hemiscylliidae > Hemiscyllium > Hemiscyllium ocellatum. The sequence continues at coordinate 60,762,764 of NC_083409.1, read as the reverse complement.
CACAGTTCAATCATGTATTTTTCATTCATCATGTATCTTTGACAGGTGCAATCCAATACGTGACTATTCTAGTTTGGAAACAGAAGAGAAACCTTTTTATTCTCCGGAGATTATAGGCTCTCTAAAAATGGAAATAAAGTTTTTATTTTATCTACCCTTCCAATTAATAAATGTCCATTCAATAGATTATTAAAACTTAAATTATCTACATATTGGGGTATTTGAAACCACTGCATACATTGCTGACAGTTAAGCATATGTTCAGTCTCGCATTTTCAGATTTTAGTTACTATGGAAACCAGTGAAAACTGTGCACAGCTTGTTGCTCAGAATGGTTTATTTTTAAACACATTGTTGCATAATTATAATTAAACTGCCAGTATTGTTAAAACTAAGACATTGAGGCCTGGGCTTTCAATTTTGCTACCCATTTTCAGGCAGGTTGAGGTACTAAAGCCAAAATCAAACTGGCAGTAGAGGATATAACTGAAACTACTGCCCAAAAATGCCAAACTAATCTTCTTATCGTGAAAACCCAACAGTTTGCAGTGTTGCCATCCTGGAAGTGGCCACATTGAAAATGAAGCCAGTGTCACTTACCTTAGCTCTTGCCCTAGACACTGCCATGAGTAATTTGCCCAGCAGAAAAGTTATCCCTGAGGCAACTGTCACAGTGAAAATGCCATTTTAAGTTACTACCTGAAACCTGCAAAGATTTTTCTGCACAGAGATCTTTGGTTTGTTCTGAGTCCGTATTTTTCTGAACACAATGTTTGATTGTCTTTCTGAGCTGAAGAGAAATACAGGTTGAGAAATCTACTCGCCCCGAATCAGGCTCAGGGATCGAAGTATGTGATTAACTTGTGGCAATTCATTGAAGGAAGGATATTAAATTCATGTTTCCTGATGTTTTATATGATTACTGCATGCAGCCACTGCTTCCAATGTTGTTCATTGGCAGTATGGACTGAATGGCCAATTCCTGCTCCTACGTACACATTAGCAGGGATCTGAAGGCTGCTTCAAGCCAACTTTCAAAAAAATGTCAGCTTTCCCATCTTAAAAGGAGACACACATGGCAACTTTAAGAAAAGTTGAATCTATATTCTGATGAATATTTGTTAAAATGACAGGAAGAGTGAAAGGAAAATAAATTGAATCAGCACTGGGCCATTCAGCCTCTAGGCAGATACTTAGATTATCAAAAAAAGATTAATGATAGGTGTCAATGTCAGGCATGTTACTCAAATTATTGCAATATGGGAAGAAGTTGCAATTTTCAAAGTCAGTCAGTTCACCTCGAAAAGCCATACCATAACAGTAATCACTCCCTGTATTCACTTTAAAATCACAAAATCTGTCCATCATTACTCAAATTTATTATTCACAAGCTTTACCTCACCCTCATACATTTGCAAACTGCACACCCACAACTTACAGCTTCTCATACTGGCAGCCATATCATCGAAACATATTGCATGACACTCACTGACACACTTTCCTCTTTCTTTCAGTAGAGGCTGGCAGATACTCAAGGCAGCTGCAAAGACGTTGAGGAGGGCAAGCATGCCTATTTAAGGGGCAGTGCTGGCATTCATGGCAAGGGGCATCACTGAGGCTTGAATCATAAAACCAAAAGAAATAGAAACAGGAGTTGGCCGCTCAGCCTCTAGAATCTGCTCCACCATTCAATAGGATCATTGCTGATCTGACATTCAAGTCTACTTTCCTGTCCTTTTCTTTGTAATCTCTGAATCACCTACTGATCAAGACTCTATCTCAGCCTTAAATATATACAAGAACTTTGTCCTGAAAACTTTTGGCAAGGAGTTGCAAGGAGTCACAATACTCAGAGAAGAAATTCCTCCTCAGCTTAGTCTTCAGTTGGCACCACTCAATTCTGACACAATGCCTTCTGTTCCAGACCTTTGAGGGAGAACATCCTCTCAGAATTTACCATGTCAAGCCCTTACAAATCCTACATGTTTCAAGGAGATCACTCCTCATTCTTCTAAACTCCGGTGAGTAAAGTCCAATCTGTTTAATCTTTGCTCATAAAACAATCCCTCCATACCAGAGATCATCCCAGTGAACTTCCTCTGAACTGCCTCCACTGAAATTCTATCTTTCCTTAAATAAGAGGATCAAAACTCTCACCAGTATCTTGTGCAGTTGCAGTAAGATTTCCCTCCTCATACCCCAATCCCCTGAAATAGGGCCAACATTCCATTAACCTCCCTGTATACCTGTTGCACCTGTGTGCTAGCTTTGTGTTTCTTGCGCAAATATTCCCAAGTCCCTTTATTTTGCAGCTTTCTGCAGGTTCTCTCCATTTAAATAACATTCTGTTCTCCATATGGACAATGGGACATAATGTGGGAAAATGAGACATTGCTTGTATCCCTGACACAACCTGCCTTTCCACCTAATTTAGCAAATCTGGCTACAATATATTCACTTCCTTCCTTCAAGATATTCATGTATATTGTAAACACTTACAGTCCAGCATGGATCCCTGTGGAATCCAACTAGTTACAGAGCCAACCTGAAAAAGAACCCCTTATCCCTACTTGCTGTTTCCTACCCATCAGCCAGTTATCTGGGGTTGTTGGTTGTTGTTCGATGAGCTGGCAGATTATCATGCAGTTGTTTCATCATCATGCTAGGTAACATCATCAATGCAACTTTTGTGAAGCCTTGTTGTTCTGCTCTGTTTTATGTTTACATTATCTGGTCTCTTTAGGTAGGTGTCATTTCCAGTTTTTCTCTACACTGGTTTGTATATGGGGTCTATTTCTACATGCTTGTTGATGGCATTCCAGGTTGAAATCCAGCCCTCTAGGAATTCCCGCGCATGTCTCTAGTTAGCTTGTCTTAGAATGGTAACATTTTCCCAGTCAAATTGATGGTCCTCCTTGTCTGCATGTATTGAGATGTGGGGGAGTTGTTCAAGCTGTTTTGTTGCTAGTAGGTGTTTGTGTATCCCGATTGCTAGTTTTCTGCTGGTCTGTCTGCTGCAGTGTTTGTAGAAGTTGTTTCACAGGGTTTTGTATATTACATTGGTCATGCATGTTGTGGGTAAGGGGTCTGTCATCCTTGTCAGTAGTTGGTGTAATGTGGCTGTGGGTTGACGTGCTACCACATTTGAGGACTATGGGATTAGTCTTGACAGAGTTTAGAAGAATGAGGAGGGATCTGATTGAAACTAATAGAATATTGAATGGCCTGGACAGATTGGACGTTGGGAAGATGTTTCCATTAGCAGGAGAAACTAGGGCCTAAGGGCACAGCCTTAGAGTAAAGGGAAGACCCAACAGAACAGAGATAAGGAGAAACTTCTTTATCCAGAGTGGCAATTCCATGGAATTCACTGCCACAAAGGGTTGTGGAGGTCAGGTCATTGAGTATATTTAAGACAGCGATAGATAAGTTCTTGATTGCCAAAGGGATCAAAGGTTATGGGGAGAAAGCGGGAAAATGGTGATGAAAGACCTACCAGCCATGATTGAATAGCTGAGCAGACTTGATGGGCTGAATGACCTAATTTCTCCTCCTATGGTCTTAGGAGTCTGGTTGTTATTTCTGATATGTTCTTGAAATAGAATAGGATGACCAGCAAATCAAGGCACATAGTGTCCTCTAGGTGCTGTCTGTCCAATAAGCATTGGCGGACAAAGCTGTTAAGATACCCATTGTTTTTGAAGACCTTGTGTAGGTGTTCTTCTTCATTTTTGTATAGTTTTGTTGTGTCGCAGTGTGATGCAGCTGTTTAAATAGTGTCCTAACGCCACTCTGTTTGTGGACGTTAGGGTGATTGCTGTTGTAGTTAAGGGTTTGGTCCATGTGGGTAGCCTCCCTATGTACTTTAGTTCGGAATTCACTGTTGGTCCCTTGTTCTACCATGTCGTCTCACAACCCCAGCTACAAATCTTTTCAAAAACTTTAAAACCAGTTCTCTCCCTATGTCAGTATACAACCTCCAATAACATATGCTCTTATCTGATAAATTAACCTTTTGTGAGGTACCTGGTGGAATGCCTTCTGGAAGTCCAGATACAACATATCTGCTGGTTCCTCTTTATCCATTCTGGTTGAGACTTACTTGAAAAACTAATGAACTAGTCAGACATGAATCCCCTCTTATGAAATCTGACTCTGGTTTATAATATTATGGTCATTGGTGAGGCCAAAGTAATCAATAATGATGGTATCTGTATAACTTGTTCTCCTCTTACCTACTTCTCTCTCAAGTTTCAATCTCATCCACTCTAAAAATGAAAATGAATATGTAACAAATATATCAACATTCCCTTCTTCCTCTCCCAACACCACAAAGTAACCTACATCCATTTCATTTCAAAAGAATTTTAAGAAATTTCAAGAAATCAAGCCATCCCAGTCAGTAGAGGTGGTAGAAGATGACTGTGAATATGATAAGAAACCAACACTCAATCTTACAAACTGAACCACCAAACCAAATTCTGACACTGTGTTGCTAGGTAGAGGATGGAGTGTTGTAGAGTATTAAAATGTATACTGAGTGACCAGGTCACAAATGAAGTTGAATGTGTGTACATAACCAAATGCTAATCCACTAGAAAGCCTGCATTTAATGTCAACAAGCATTGAGACTTATAGAATCAACTTGGCACATGGCTTTGATTACTGTTTGGGTATCATCCTTTACAATGTGGAACAAGTGTTAACCTCGATTAAAGCATCCATGGAACCCACCACGATGCTTCACCTAATAAAACCATAAGATATCAGAGCAGAATTAGGCCATTTGGCCCATCCAGACTGTTCTGCTATTCGATCATGGCTGATATGTCTCTCAACCCCATTCTCCTGCCTTCTCCTTATAACCCTTGATCCCTTTTCTAGTCAAAAATCTATGTCTTGGCCTCCACAGCCTTTGGCTGAGTTCTACAGGTTAGCCACCCGCTAGCTGAAGAGATTTCTCCTCATCTAATTTCTAAAGGGTTGCTCCTTCACAGAGGGTCCTAGTCTCTCCCACTAGCAGAAACATCTTCTCCACATCCACTCTATTCAGGCCTCTCAGTATGCTGTAAGTTTCAATCAGATCCCTTTTCATACTTCTAAACTTAATCAAATATAGACTCAGAGTCATCAACCACTCCTCATATATCAAGTCCTTTACACCTGGGATATTTCTTGTGAACATCCTCTAAATTCTCTTCAAGGGTTGTACATCCTTTCTTAGATATGGGATGCAGAGCTCCTTACAATATTCCAAATTCAGTCTGACCAGAGCCTTATTCAGCCTCAGCAGTATATTTCCACACTTGTATTCAAGTCTACTTGTAATAAATGCTAACATTGTAATTGCCTGCCTAACTGCCAACTGAACCTGCATATTAATTTAAGAGAATCCTGAACCAGGACTCCCAAGTCCCTTTATGCTTCAGATTTCTAAAGTATTTTTTACATTTAGCAAATAGTCTGTGCCTCTATTCCTCCTGCCAAGTGCACAACCTCACACTTACTAACACTGCATTCCAACTGCTAGTTCTTTGACCACTCTCCTGTCCAAATCCTTCTTCGAGCCTACCACTTCCTCAAAATGATCTATCCCTCCACCTATCATTGTGTCATCTGCAAACTTAGCAACAAGGCCCTCAGCCTCCTTCAGCCAGATTTTTAAGGTATGACGTGAGTAGTTGTCATCCCAATACTTAGCCCTGCATTAGTCCACTCGTCATTGGCTACCATCCTATAAAGTACTCCTCTATCCCATTCTCTGCCTTCTGCCAGGCAGCTAATACTCAATCCATGCCCCATGTACATTGCCCCTAACACTTATTAAGCAGCCTCCTGGGCACCACCTTGTCAAAAGTCTCTGGTAGTCCAAACAGATCTCATCCACTAGCTCTCCTTTGCTTCATTTGCTCATTATCTTCTCAAAATGTTCTAACAGTTTTGTCAAGCATGATCTCCACTTGAAGAAGCTGTGCTGACTCACCTCAATTTTACTATGCACTTCAAGTACTCTGCAATCCCATCTTTAACAAAGGACTCTCAAATCTTACCAATGGCCAAGGTCAGGCTGACCAATCTATAGTTTGCTGTGTTCTGCCTCCCTTGCTTCTGAAACAGGAGTGTTGCATTTGCCATTTTCCAGTCCTCTGGGTGCCTCCACAATCTCCTCAGCTATCTCCCTCAGAACTCTGGCATGTAATCATAGAGTCATAGAGTCATAGAGATGTACAGCATGGAAACAGACCCTTCGGTCCAATCTGTCCTTGCTGACCAGATATGCCAACCCAATCTAATCCCACCCGCCAGCACCTGGCCCATATCCCTCCAAACCCTTCCTATTCATAAATCCATCCAAATGCCTCTTAAATGTTGCAATTGTACCAGCATCTACCACTTCCTCTGGTAGCTCATTCCATACACGTACCACCCTCTGTGTGAAAAAGTTGTCCCTTTGGTCTCTTTTATATCTTTCCCCTCTCACTCTAAACCTATGCCCTCTAGTTCTGGACTCCCCCACCCCAGGAAAAAGACTTTGTCTATTTATCCTATCCATGCCCCTCATAATTTTATAAACCTCTATAAGGTCACCCCTCGGCCTCCGACGCTCCAGGGAAAACAGCCCCAACCTGTTCATCTTCTCCCTGTGGCTCAAATCCTCCAACCCTGGCAACATCCTTGTAAATATTTTCTGAACCCTTTCAAGTTTCATAACATCTTTCTGATAGGAAGAAGACCAGAATTGCACGCAATGTGATTTGTCCATCTTTGTTTCCTGCTAAGTGCTCTGCTTCCTCTTTTCCTTACTCTTCTCCTAGATTGTTCTGTTCTGTGGTTCCCTTTATTCTCCCAATCATGCACATTTCCAAGAGGAATGCCAAACAGGCACTCACATCCGAAACAATATGCTTCAGCACGCCTTTTTAAACAAATCAAGTGATACTTTGGCATCTGCCGTTCCACTCCACATAGACTTAAAAGTCAAAATAACTATGAAAGCAGCTCCAAAAATAATTGTACCCACAGCTAACAGAAATAATCCAGTCACATTACTATAAGTAGTTTAGGATTCATTTAAGTTATGTTGATGTCATTTAGGTTTGTGGGAGGGGGGAATGCAATGTTGTAGATCCTTTATATCCTCCCACAATCCAATGATGTGCAGGTCAGGCAAATTGGTCGTGCTGAATTGCCCATAGTGTTAGGTGCATTAGTTAAGAGAGGGTGTAGGCTATAATGTGATATTAGGAAGTGGCAGTGCTGCCATCATATTGCACCTCGTGGATACCATTTTCTAGCACTAACAGGCCTTAATGAACCTAAAAATCAGGCTAATTGGAGCCTAATTTAACCTTCAAAATTTCTGCATTTGCGTAGTGGGATCTTTTTATTCCTGTATTACATAGAGGTGGAAAATGAGGATTTAGTAGAGGCTAGATTAGAGATTCTTAGATGGGACAGCACAGCACTTATTTTTTACACATTGATGTCAGACCGAGGTTTATGGACTCATGAATTCATCAAATGAATGCGACAGAGGGCTTGGTTTATCAGGAAGATAAAGGGAATTTATGTCAATTATTGACTAAAATATGCAATCTACTTCCATTCAAGGCAATTGCAATATAAAACTGACAACAGCCTTGACTTGTTTTGGCCACTGTAAGCAACAGATGACCTAATGGCAAAATTAGGCAGTATTATAAAAGGTGACCGCTAATGATCTATGCCCCATAGTATCCTTAAAACATGGAATAATGTAGTTCCCCATTCATAGTTTAACAAATTTGGCACTTACTCCAGATGACCTTATCAATTACTTTAAGAAGAAAAGCTATCATTCACCAAATCTATTATGTGATGCAAATCACTTGATCATGAATATTGATTTTTCAAATATCCTGAAAGTTGTCACTTCTCTATATTCAATCACCTAGAACCATTTATCAAGAAGGATGATGTCAAGCAAGGATTCTCCCATGACTCCTGTAAAACATCTATATCCAGAAGAGGAGAACTAATAAATGGAAGCTGTTATGACCACAAGAATTTTAACAGCCAAAGACCTATGAACTTTGTCATCTCATTTCACATTCTGGTGGAGCCAGGCAGTATAATGTCACAAGATTAATAATTAATTATGGTTGTTTACCATATTCTATATATCTTGCAGCAAGGACTTCAATGCTGAAGGGGAAAATAATACAGAAGGAAAAATACATCTATGAGCAAATCAAAAAGAATGGGCCACAGGAAAGGGGAAAGTCATACAGTAAAGAATTTACCCACAGAAATGGAGAAACAACTTACTGTTCATTGCCTTCACAAAACAAAAGTTAATTACACAAATAATCCTTGCTCCTATCCTCTCTCCAGCTTTTGCAGAAGGACTATTATTTTCCCCTTCTCCACAGGAAGTCCTTGCTGTAAGATATGTAGAATATGGTAAGCAACCATAATTATAGATACTCTTATGTCATTATACTGCGGAGCTCCATCATATAGGGCAGCACGGTGGCTCAGTGGTTAGCACTGCTGCCTCACAGTGCAGGGACCTGGGTTCAATTCCTGGCTCAAGCCACTGTCTGTGTGGAGTCTGCATATTCTCCCTGTGTCTGCGTGGGTTTCCTCCCACAATCCAATGATGTGCAGGTCATGCTGAATTGCCCATAGTGTTGGTGCATTAGTCAGAGATAAGTATAGGGTAGGGGAGTGGGTTATTCTTCAGAGGGTCAGTGTGGACTTGTTGGGCCAAATGGCCTGTTTCCATACTGTAAGAAATCAGATCTAGCTAGCATTTCCAAATTTGCCAATATTTTACAGCTCCATATTTTCATATGCCATGTCTAAGTCCATTAAATTTGCTAACATTCACATAAGTGAACTTTGAAGTCTCTGTGGTTAAATAATTTTTAATTTCTGCAACATGTTTCAATAAGCTCATACACTCAGCAACTACCTATCTATTAACACCACATATGCCTTCTGTGCTCGGCACTTTATTTAATTTGGCTCCTAAATGATAATTTCAAGATATACAGGAGGTGCAGGCAGCCAGAAGGCAATTCAGGAGAAAGAAAGCCAAGGGAAAGCTGGAAGAGCCCCAGTTGCTCAGATGCAGTATTGAAAGATGTTGGCGGTGGGGTGGGGGACGGGGGGAGGTGTCCTCTTGCCATCAACTGGAAGGGCATATCATACTAAGTTGCTTAGCAGCAGCGGCACAGGTTGGAGAATGCTGGAGCATTGGCACAACTTATGCCTACAAGGCAAATAGAAGTTCAGTTATCTGACTAGGCTTGTTAAATTAGAACTCCTCTCTCGTATCAGTTTGTCTATCGTTCTACATGACCTGAAGTTCCAGCATTTACAATGTTTCCTTGTCCCGATTACCAGAATTTTCCTCCATTCACTGCAGCACACCGCTCTATTTCCATAAATTACTAATATCATATTCTGGACCTTCAGTCTTCTCATTATTACTGCCTTTTTCCTAATCATATCTCTGTTACCTTGCATCAGACAGATTTTCATGTGAAATGTCAACTGTTTCTTTCTCAATAGATGCTGTCAGACCCATTGAGTATTTTCAGTTTTCATTCAAATTTCCAGCATCTGCAGTGTTTGGCATTTATGCATGTCATACTTAGTTGAGGGTGAATTTTATTTGTTTTTCTCCACTTAATTTTTAGACACTAGAGATTATTGTAATTCATAAACGTAACTGAGTAATAAGATGCCAATGTAGATTAAAAAAAACACCCGAACTGTGTTATTGAAAGGGACTCGAGTTCAGGGCTGCAATGTGATGCCACCTAAAGAGCTACTCCAATAACGAGGACTCCAGTGACAGGCAAAGCTATAAATTCACACTAAAGCCGAATGTCAACATTCCTCACACCACTCAATTCTCATCTCATGAAGAATGCTTGAGAGGACATTGTGCTCTGATTACCATCTACTGATCTCTGAGGTTAATGAGAGCCAATGGAGCAAAATACATTCACTCCATACCTCATCTTCCCCACTGACCAAGGCACAGTCTGTAGGACTACATGTGTAACATTGCAATTGTGATATTCTGTCCCATAAAATGAAAACTGCCAGGATTGGTCTGTGCGGTAAAGTTGGGTTGGGGTGGGAGGCATCGTTACTGGCAGGAGATCTCTTGGCAGTTGCATTATTCCAAGACCATACGAATACTTTCTTGCACCAACTTACATGAGATCTGGTTTGCTAATGTACTTGGAAAGGGGTATTTTCAAATAATCCTGTCACTCCGTGATGTTGGTAGCAAGGAGTAATCCTCTCTACAAACACAGCAATGGAGAATCAAATGGAGCATCTGGTACTTGGGACCTCAGCTGGGCACGACACCACGCTCTGTATAGTCATAACTTGGAGCTTTAATAGGGAAGGAAGTCAGGATTGAAATATGTTTTTATAAAGGCTGTACTTTTTTTAATGTTCTCACAGATCTGCTGCAATTTGAGGAAGCATGGCAGAAGTCAGTGCACCTATTCTTCTCCAAGTCTGTCTAACACAAGGATACGCTGAAGGAGACAGCAAAGACAATTTGCTCTACAGCAGCTACAATAGCTCCATACAGCTTCCAAAGGGAAAAGGGAGCAGAACAAGAGATAGAAGAGAAGAGAAGAGCTTTTGTGTGCAACAGAATATACAGGCTCAGGTACAGCTATCTGCAAATGACTCATATTCTGTGCAGAAGATGGCTAGTATGACATCACTGGTACCATGATGTCATATCAGTGCCAGCAGCTGGGTGAGGATCTACAGCTACATGGACTGGATGGAAATCCCATTCCATTAAAGATTACAGCTGCATTTAATTTCTTTGCTAGTAGATCACTTCAGAAATCCACTGGGGACCTTTGTGACATTTCAGAGTCGTCAACTGAAAAGTGTATCCAGAGGGTCACTGATGCTTTCTTTGCATGAACCCACCAAGTCACCTCATTTTTCCTTGAGTCAGGCAGAGAGGGCAAAGCAATCATTAGTTTTAATTGCACTCACTTGGCAATCAGTGTCCTACCATGAACCTGTAGTTCCATAAATAGAAAAAAACCCTCCATTCTCTTAGTGATAAAATAATTTGTAACCACAACAGCTTCATTATTCATGTCTGCACTAGATATCCAGGGAGATGTCATGACTTGTACTCACAGGTACCAATCTCTTCCAAATAGTGATGGTTGCTGAATGACACATCTAGCTGATGACACCACAAAGAGATCGTCTCTGACCAGCTCAATGGCCTTTTCTTAGGGAGATAGATAGCAACAGCAATGGGTGTTTGAGGAAGGATCTCAAAATGTTTATTTTTCTCTCAAAAGATGCTCTCAGACCTGTTGAGTTTCTCCAATAGTTTTGTTTTTGTTTCAGATTTCCAGCATCTTTGTGTTTATTTAAAATAGTTTTAAAGTGCTGGATTTCACCACTCATGTTGTGCTGAGCAGTTGGGAGAAGTGGGTTTCCACTGAATGGATTTTATGCCAGTGGGTGTCACATTCAGAAGCTCAAACATAGAGAAATATAGATCAGCATGCAGAATGTACCTTGACAGGAGTAGCAAAGATTTCACAGCAGCTTTGACTAGAACTGACTAATATGTAGTAGGTCAGGTCAATACATTAGGGCAACAAAAGTGAACCCATGGAGGCTTTAGAAACTTGAAAAGATCAATGTATTCTGACACTTGACATCCCTGGTTGTCAGTTGTTGAAAAATGAATACTTGCATGACAACATTCCAGTTAAAAAAAAGCTCCAGGCGTCCTGCTTTCTGCATGAATAGTTTCACAAGAAGATCGGGTACATAGTTTGATACAATAGTCCAGAACATTACATTTGAATAATTCTGTACTAAATCATTTCTGGGATCAAATTTTGTACCTCTTTACAAAGAAAGGTGGCTTGGACTATTTATCTTTTTGAGTTCATTTATCCAAGAATTTCAAATATCAAAGAAGATACAAAGTTGCAGTATCCAGTGAAGGAAAAAAATGTTGATTCTAGATTAGAGTGGTGCTGTAAAAGCACAGCAGTTCAGGCAGCATCCGAGGAGCAGGAAAATCGACGTTTTGGGCACAAGCCCTTCATCAGGAATAGAGGCAGAGTGCCTGCAGGGTGGAGAAATAAATGACCATTTAGCTCTCCACCCTACAGGCACTCTGCCTCTATTCCTGATGAAGGGCTTTTACCCGAAATGTTGATTTTCCTGCTCCTCGGATGCTGCCTGAACTGCTGTGCTTTTACAGCACCACTCTAATCTAGAATCTGGTTTCCAGTATCTGCAGTCCTTGTTTTTACCTAGAAAAAATGTTGAGTCCATAGTTTTTTGTTTAAACAGAAATACAAGTTATTTGTTTCCATTTGCATGTGCTACATTTCCACCAAGCAATCTGAGTCTCGACAAAAACCAAAATAGAAAGATGTGTTCTCTCATCCTCTAAGGATTTTAGGGTCGCCTTGTTTTTTCCAAAAGACTAGATTCCCTACAGGGTGAAAACAGGCCCTTCCGCCCCACAAGTCCACACTGACCCTTTGAAGAGTAACCCGCCCAGAACCATTTCCCTCTGACTAATGCACTTAACACAATGGGCAATTTAGCATAGCCAATTCACCAGACCTGCACATCTTTGGACTGTGGGAGGAAACTGGAGCAAACCTGTGCAGTCACAGGGAGAATGTGCAAACCCCACATAGACAGTCGCCCGAGGCAGGAGTCAAACCCAAGTCCCTGGTGCTGTGAGGCAACAGTGCTAACCACTGAGCCATCGTGCTGCCCAACAATGAAACATCAATGAAAGAAATTGTGGATTGAGTTGAATTATCAAAAATTTATTTCAGACAACTATGTAACAGGAAATGCTGTTAAATATCAAACCTATGACCTTGGTCATTTGGCTATTGGATAGCAAAAAAAAAAGTGCAGTTCTTGGGTGTTTCTTTTGCTCATACTCTCTGCAGAGGTCTGGAAATGTGTGTAAAGGAAGAGCTGAACAAAATTTATCATTGTTAAAACAACAACTGATGAAATTTAATTTTGAAAAATGTAAGATGCTATGCTCGGGATGAAAAAATGGATGGTAGGAATACTCTATTAATGTTGATGAAAAGAAATCAGTCTTAGTAGACTCAATGTTAAATATATTCAGCCATCGATCATGACAGCTGGAAGAATATTGAACTACCTAACAAAACTATAAGTTAGAAGAGGTAGTGATCAAAATGCAACTAGACTACTGTGTCCAGTTGTGGTTGATAAGACAAAACAAGGAGGGTAACTGCAGACTGAAATGTGGAGAACCACCAGGCTGATCATCATCAGCAGCAGCAGCAGCAGCAGTGATTGTCCCTTAATTCAAGGATGATGTTTACTCAGAGGCACAAGTTTCTGTGAAGGATCATGTGACAGGCCATTCTTGTTTCACAGATCTTTAGGCATATGAGGCGGAGTCTCACAAGATAATGAAACCCAGAGTGCAGGATGTACTGCCACTTCATTCCTTTTCTGCCTCATTCTGCTTTGTCATTTACATGTGGATTAAGGAATGATGCAGCTTAATTGATGAATTGCCACCAATCTGAAAAACTGGTAGCAAGATCCTTCTAGTCATTAATATTGATGTTCCTTTGTTTTAGTGAGAATTTCATTGTGTCTTTGTTGTGTTTTATTTGTTCTCCTCTGGAATAAATGAAAGTTGAAGGCGTATACTTTAAGAAAGAGTGAATGCTGTTCTGAACTGAAAGCTTACAGACACTTGTTATAACTAGATGGTAGTCCCAGAGTGTACTGAAAAACTGAAAATATGTAGCATTTGGCTGTGAAATGGATACCTGAGTTTTGGTGGCTGTTTTGACAACAATTCAAATTTAGCCAGCCAAACAGTTTAAATTATGCCCCAGGATACTAAAATCCAGTCGAGTTTGAAATTATTGTTTTACCAACATCAAACCAATGAGGTGATCCAATGTTGGGGATATAAAAAATGTGGACATTTTTAAAAATGGAGAGAGAACAACTGCCATCAAGACAGATACAAAAAATTTGGAAACCGCTCTCTATCAAAGGTACCTATTCATATGAAACATTCTCGCAGTAAAAAGAAAGAAGATTACCCAGGGAATTCAACAGCCAAAAGAGTAAAGCCACAGAAGATGACAGTGGCTATGTGGTTTTTATATTAAGTTGGTGTAATTTTAACAAGCATCTTATTAGAATAGCATATTGTTATGGAGTTGAAGGCATGTAGTAAGCAGTTAAGAGAAAGGGGGCTTAGAGTTGTGATAGTTGTTGTTTAGTGTTCACTTTTAGAGTTAAAAAATACATTGATGTTATTTTCTTTAAATAGTGGAATTAAGGAGCTCTCTGTCACTCATAATTTAATAGATTACGAGATGAGGTGAGCTTTTCTGGGTGTTTGGTTTAATTAAGAGAAGAGTTCACCACTGTGTGGTAACACAAGACTTGTCTTAAGGTACTACCTGAACTCAAAAGTTGTGAGGGTGCAAGAATCTGAGAGAGAAAGCAGAAAGATAGAGGCAACTAGTCGTGCATCTTGAGGAAACAAAAAAAAATCGCTAACTGTGTGAAATGTGCATCGGAGTTTACAATAAGATTAAAGAGACCGAATTCATGAAGATTTGAGTGAAATAATTGATTTCTTTAGCTTGGCAGAGGAAAGATGCTCCAATTTGTCCTTCAGCATGAAGATCAGATTGAAAATTAGAAGCCATTAAAATAGAAAAGGGGAAAAGAAGCAAGACACCAGAAGCAGAGAATGGTCTTAGACTGTTTCCTAGAAAATTAAATGTCTACTTCAGGGACAGAGTAAAGTATAATCTTGGGAAACATTTTAAATATTCTTAAAAGTTAAATAGGGATCTATTTTCTATTCATTACCCAATGTTTAGTAATAATGTTTTTAGTCTGTTTACAGTCAAAGTCTGAAACCCAAAATCTTGTAACATGATCCCTGTAATCCACCATAGAGTCATACAGCCCAGAAACAGACCCTTCAGTCCAATTTGCACATGCTGATCACGTTTCCCAAACTTAACTAATCCTACTTGGCTGCATTTGGCCCACATCCTTCTAAATCTATTCATGTACCTATCCAAAAGTCTTTTAAACTGTACCTCTGACAGTTCATTCTACATCCAAATCACCCATTGTGTGAAAAGGTTGCCCATCAAGTCCCTTTTGAACCTTTTTCCCCTCATCTTAAAAATATGTCCCCTAGATTTGAACTCCCCCACCACCAAAGCAAAGATCGTTGCCATTCACCTTATCTATGCCTTTCATGATTTTATAAACCTCTAAAAGGTCACCTCACAACCTCCTACACTCCAGTGAAAACAATCCTAGCCTTCCAGCCTCTCCCTATAACTCAAACTCTCCATTCCTACCAACATCTTGATAAATCTTTTCTGAACCCTCTCCAATTTAATCTCAACATGATGTTCCAACTCTAGATTCAATGGTCTGAGCAATGAGGGCAAGTGTGCTAAATGGCTTCTTAACCACCCTGTCTGCATGTGACGCAACTGTCAAAGAATTGTGTATCTGAAGCCTTAGGCTGATAGGCCCTATTATTAACTGTATAAGTCCTGCTCTTGTTCATTTTACCAAACTGCGATACTTCACATATATCTAAAATAAATTCTATATCCCACTCCTCGGTCCAGCGGCCCAATTGATCAAGATCCCTTTGTAATCTTAGATAACCTCTTTACTGTCAACTATACCACCAATTTTGTGTCATCTGCAAACTTAATTCAAATAAGTTTTTGGTCTTTATGGGATCATAATAATAGCTTTGCACTTCTTGATCAAGATGTTACATCATAATTGTGCAGTGACAATTCTTGCATATTCCTTGTTGAATTTATACACACACATATCCAAATTAGAACAGCTTGTGGCTTGGAGGGAAATGTAACTTGTCACTTTTCAGCTGTGCCTGAATGGTATTCTTCCTGCATGTGGGCCTACATTAGGCTTTATCATCTGAAGGTTTGCAAATAGAAACAGATATTGTAAAATCATCAGCAAAAATCCCAGCTTCTGACCTAATGATGGAGGGAAAATCATGGATGAAGTAGCTGAAAATGTTGGGCCTAGGACACTACCCTGAGGAGCATCTGCTGCAATGACATAGGGCTAAACTTCTAGGCTTCAACAACAACTATTTAACCAAAAACTTTGACACAAATGTTTAGAAGCAGATTTTAAACTGACACACTAACTTGTCTATTTTTCTTTTGCATTCTAATCAATTGCCACATATTCCAAACATTTTCTACCTACAAACCTTCAAAGGATAGAAATTTCTGTTGGTTATAACAATAGAGGAGTAGAGGCACTAATCTATTTAAAATAGGGCTTTTTCCCTGGAGTGTCGGAGGCTGAGAGGTGACCTCATCGAGGTTTACAAAATTATGAGGGGCATGGATAGGGTAAATAGACAAAATATTTTCGCTGGGGTCGAGGAGTCCAGAACTAGAGGGCATAGGTTTAGGGTGAGAGGTGAAAGATATAAAAGAGACCTAAGGGGCAACTTTTTCACATAGAGAGTGGTACGTGTATGGAATGAGCTGCCATAGGAAGTGGTGGAGGCTGGCACAATTGCAACATTTTAAAGGCATTTGGATGGGTATATGAATAGGAAGGGTTTGGAGGTATATAGGCCGGGTGCTGGCAGGTGGGACTAGATTGGGTTGGGATATCTGGTCAGCATGGACGGGTTGAGCTGAAGAGTCTGTTTCCATGCTGTACATCTCTATGACTCTATGACTATGATTCTCTCACAACTATTTCTGTACTTGGCATAACACCAGTCAATGGAGAGTTTTCTCCAAATTGTCTTTAGTTTCAATTTTACTCAGACTCTCAGAAGCTACACTTGATTAGATGTTGGTGAGATGTCTTGTCAGTCATTCTCAGCTTACCTTTCGAAGGCATTCAGTTCATTTTTTCATGTTTAGCCCGACAACAAAACAAGATCCAGAGTCAAGTAATCCAAACCAACCACTGGTGGGCAACTTATTGGTGAGTAAATACTACATAATAGTATTGTTCACAGCAGAAGAAATCATTTTGCTCATGATTGAGAGTGGGCTGATGGGGTGAAAATAGTCTGGCTTAGAATTATCCTGCTCTTTGTGGATAGGTGCCTGCTGCATTGGTAAGTCTTAACATGTTTCAATAGGTTGACTAAAAATATCTACACCTGAGTAATTATGTTTCAACTGGCTTACTTGATGGAGTTTGAGGTATTAAATCTGAGAATTATTGGATCAAATCTGGTGTTGCACAATTATGGTGAGCTCTTTTGGTGCAAAAGATAGGCCCCTACCTCTGTGACATAATGTATATAGATATTTTTAATCATTCTATTCAGACTTGGTTAATTTCCATTTTTTTTTCAGGAAAGTGCGGAGGTTATGGCTTTCCAGGAATTGCATGGTTAGAAGTTGCCTACTTCTACTGGCTTTTGAGATGATATACAATGAATTGAATTGCTTGAAACTTGGCAGTTGAGATGGTCAGGGCTCAGGAGGAGGATGAGGTGGACCATCCATTTGACAGTCCTGAATAAATGCTTCAGCCTTGTTTTCTGCACATCAAAATGTTTAATGTTTGTGGAGCTTTATAATGTTTGAGGATCAGCAACTTCGACATTAGTTGGGTCTGGCATAGACTGCGGCAAGGCGGTGATGGTTCTGAGCAGCTCCGAACTTGGATGTAGATGGACTTCTCTTTAAGCTATATCTTTTCATTTTTCTCTTTTTCTTAAACTATCAAAATGGCATCGTATTGTGGTGATCGATGAAACCTTTTCACTGCATTTTATTGTATTTCTCACTGTAAAATACACGTGACAATAAAAATCGTTCATTCATTCATTTACTCATTTAAACAAGGTTTGTCACCTGGTTTTATGGCACTGAAAGAGTGTGGAATGTACTGAGCCATGAGATTACAGATCGCATTTGAATATTCCGTTGCTGGTCTTGGTCTACAAATCTTCACGGTTACCCAGTTTGAAGCTGTTAGATCTGTTCTAAATCACAAATGCCAGGCTATGACCATCACCTAAAAGAAATAATCTAACCACCACCCCTTGACAGTCAATAGTGTTACCATCACTGACTCCAACATTGTCAACATCCTGGAGGTTACCATTGACCAGAAATTCGGATTTGCCACATAAACACAGTTGCTAAAAGAGCAGATCAGAGGCTAAGAATACTGCAGCCCTCCTTACTCCTCAAAGGCTGTCCACCATCTACAAGGCACAAGTCAGAACTGTGATGGAATACTCCCCAGTTGCCCAGAAGGATGCAGCTCCAACAACACTCAAGCAGCTTGACACCATCCAGGGAAAAGTAGCATACTTGATTGTTACTATATCCTCACTGTCCACCACTGACCATCAATAGCAGCAGTGTGTATGGTCCATAAGATGTGCTGCAGAAATTCATCAAAACTCCTTAGATAGCACCTTCCAAATACATGACCACTCCTATTTAGTAGGCCAAGGGTAGCACATACATGGGAACACGACCACCTTCAAGTTTCCCTCCAAGCCACTCACCATCCTGACTTGGAAATATTTGTTGTCCCTTCACTGTCACTGGGTCAATATCTTGGAATTCCTTGCAAAATGGTCAACTGACAACAGGTGGACTGCAGCTCACTACCACCTTCTCAAGGGCAAACAGGGATCAGCAATAAATACTGGTCAGCCAGCAATACCCACATCCCACAAATGAATTTTTAAAAAAATCATTTTATATAGTGGTGGTAACACCGACACTACAAAGATGTCTTAAATGAAAATGTAGCACTTACAGTCATAGAGACGTAGAGCACAGAAACAGACGCTTCGGTCCAACTTGTCCATGCCGACCAGATATCCTAAATTAATCTAGTCCTGTTTACCAGCACATGGCCCAGATCCCTCATTCATATACCCATTCAGTTGTCTTTTAAATGTTGCAATTGTACCAGGCTCCACCGCTTCCTCCGGCAACTCATTCCATACACACACCACCCTCTGCATGAGAAAGTTGCCCCTTTGGTGCCTTTTAAATTTTTCGCTCTCACCTTAAATATATACCCTCTAATTCTGGACTCCCCCACTATGGGAAAAGACCTTACCTATTTGCTGTATTCATCCCCCTCATGATTTTATAAACCACTATAAAGTCATACCCCAGCCTCTGACATTCCAGAGAAAACAGCCCCATTTCTGAACCCTTTCAAGTTCCACAACATCCTTCTGAGAGGAGGGAGACCAGAATTACAAACAATATTTCAAAAGTGGCCTACCCAATGTCCTGTATAGCCTCAACATGCTCTCCCAACTCCTGTACTCAATGCACTGACCAATAAAGAAAAGCATACCAATTGCCTTCCTCACTATCCTACTTGCAACTCCACTTTCAAGGACCTATGAACCCACTCTGAGGTTTCTTTGTTCAGCAATATTCCAGAGGACCTTACCATTAAGGTGGAGAAGTCCTGTCCTGATTTGCCTTTCCAAAATACAGCACCTTATATTTACCTAAATTAAACTCCATCTGTCACTCCTCAGCCCATTGGACCATCCGATCAAGGTCTCATTGCATTCTGAGGTAACCTTTTTTGCTGTTCCCTACACTTCCAGTTTTGGTGTCATCTGCAAACTTATTAACTATATCTCCTATGTTCGCATCCAATTCATTTATATAAATGTTGAAAAGCAGTAGACGCAACACTGATCCTTGTGGCACACCACTGGTCACAGGCCTCCAATATGAAAAGCAACCCTCTATTGCCACCCTCTGTCTTGTATCTGTGAGCCAGTTCTATATTCAAATGGTTAGTCCCACTGCATTCCACCTGATCTAACCTTGTTAACCAGTCTACCATGAGGAACGTTATCGAATGCCTTACTGAAGTTCATACAGATCACATCCACAGTTCTGTCCTCATCAATCCTCTTCGTTACTTCGTCAAAAACTCAATTAGGTATTGAGACATGATTGCCACCAACCAACCCCACCACTCCGTTGGTGAATACTTCAACTCCCCCTCCCACTCCGACAAGGACATGCAGGTCCTCAGTCTCCTCCATTGTCAAACCCTACCACCCGACACTGGAGGACAAATGCCTCATCTTCCACCTTAGGATCCTGCAACCACATGGAATCAATGTGGATTTCACCAGTTTCCTCATCTCCCCTCCCCCCACACTATCTCAGTCCCAAGCCTCGAACTCGGCACTGCCCTCTTGACCTGCCCATCACCTTTCCCATCTATCCACTCCACCCTCCTCTCCAACCTATCACCTTCTCCCCCACCTTCATCTACCTATATCATTCTCAGCTACCTTTCCCCCAACCCCACCCCCTCCCATTTATCTCTCAGCCCCCCCTGGTCCACAATCTTCATTCCTGATGAAGGGCTTATGCCTGAAACGTCAATTCTCCTACTCCTTGGATGCTGCCTGGCTCGTGCGCTTTTCCAGCACCACATTCTCGACTCTGATCTCCAGCATCTGCAGGCCTCACTTTCTCCTAGATGATTCTCATACACAAAGTTGAGTTGACTATCCATAATCAGTCCTTGCCTTTCCAAATACATGTAAATCCTGTCCAACAGGATTCCCTCCAAAAACTTGCCCACCACTGATGTCAGGCTCACAGGTCTGCACTTCCCTGGTTATTCCTTTTCCTTATCAATAGTGGCACAACATTAGCTAGCCTACAGTCTTCTGGCAACTCGCCTGTGGCTACCGGTGATACAAATATCTTAGGAAGGTGCCCAGCAATAAGCTCCCTACCTTCCCAGAGAGCTCTAGGGTACATCTGATCAGGTCCCAGGGATATATCCACCTTCATGTGTTTTAAGGTGTCCAGCACCATCTCCTCAGTAATATGGGCATTTTTCAAGATGTCAGTATTTACTTCCTCAAGTTTTCTATCTTCCATCTCCTTCTCCACAGTAAACACTGATGCAAAATATTGTTTAGTATCTCCCGCACTTTCACACATAGGCAGACTTGCTGATCTTTAAAGGGCCCTATTTTCTCCTTAATTACTCTTTTTCCCTTGATGTATTTGTTGAATCCCTTTGAATTCTCCTTAACCTTATTTGCCAAAGCTATCTCATGTCCCTTTTTGCCCTCCTCAAGTATACTCTTACCGCCTTTATACTCTTTGAGGGATTCACTTGATCTCTGCTGTCAATATCTGACATATGCTTCATTCTTTTTTTTTGTCCAGAACCTCAATGCCTCTGGTCATCCAGCATTCTCTACACATACCAGCCTTGCCCTTCACCCTAACAGGAACATACTGTCTCTGGATTCTTGTTATCTTATTTTTGAAGACTTCCCATTTTCCAGACATCCCTTTATTTGCAAACATCACTCCCCCACCACCCACCCCAGTCAGCTTTTGAAAGTTCTTGCCTAATACCATCATAATTGGCTCTCCTCCAATTTAGAACTTTAACTTTTAGATCCAGTCTATCCTTTTCCATCACTATTTTAGAACTAATAGAATTATGATAACTGGTCCCAAAGTGCTCCCTGAGTGACTTCTTAGTCACCTGCCCTGCCTTATTTCCCAAGAGTAGGTCAAGTTTTGCACCTTCTCTAGTAGGTACATCCACGTACTGAATCAGAAAACTTTCTTGTATGCACTTAACAAATTCTTCTCCAACTAAGCCCTTAACACAATGGCAGTACGAGTCCATGTTTGGCAAGTTAACATCCCCTACCATTACCGCCCGATTATTCTTACTTCATATCCACAAAGACTATGCACTGGTCACTCCTTCAATGCTGTCCTGCTTTTTGTGGACAGGCATGTGCTGCATAGGTCATTGATAGATATACATGCCAAAATTAAATTGATGAGGATGAAATCAAGCAGTTTTATTCTCCTGTTTGATTTTAATTATCATTGACCCAGTATGACAGCTATTTCCTCCAGGATAGCAGTGTTGACCCAAGTCACTCTTGGTGATGGACACTGAAGCCCACTTTCAACAAAAGACCTGGAACCCTGTTGATTCAGGTTCCAGTAGCTTATGATCTGGTGTCACTACTTAGCTTCTTCACATATGCTCGGTATGTACTCCCAAAAGAAGATTGTTAATAGTGAATCTTTTACTACAAATGTCCATCCATTCCCCTGCCTGAGTCTATATTCTCACTGACGATGTATACAATTACAGAATTTTCGACATTCTCCAACCTCCACCACATACACACATAGAACATAGAAAAATACAGCGCAGTACAGGCCCTTTGGCTCTCGATGTTGCGCCGATCCAAGCCCACCTAACCTACACTAGCCCACTATCCTCCATATTCCCAACCAATGCCCGTTTAAATGCCCATAAAGAGGGAGAGTCCACCACAGCTACTGGCAGGGCATTCCATGAACTCACGACTCGCTGAGTAAAGAATCCACACCTTACATCTGTCCTATACCTACCACCCCTTAATTTAAAGCTATGCCTCCTCGTAATAGCTGACTCTATACGTGGAAAACGGTTCTCATAGTCAACCCTATCTAAACCCCTAATCATCTTGTACACCTCTACCAAGTCACCCCTAAACCTTCTTTTTTCCAATGAAACACAGAGGGAAAAATCTGAAGGATTGTTTTACAAATCTCCTCAATGTTCCTTTGAAGGTTTTAGAGAGTTAGTGCATGTCAAATTGCCTCTCTGAGGATCTTCAGCCCCGATCTCAGTCACTACTGGTGGTGTTGTCATAGTTAGCTCCTGAGGATTAGGGTATGAAGCATATTCTGCTACTAGTTTCTTTTCATCAGTTCATCTTTTTTCAGCAAAATCCATATTCCTTTGAATAAGGCCATTTGGTGTTTTGACAATGTAAATAATTCTGCTTGAAGGGACTAGACCAACACTGTGCTTTTGTGCTGCTGATCCCCAAATCACAAACAAATGCCTTCTTTCAATATAGTTGGTTGTAAGCCTCAGGTAATTAAGAGTCAATTTCAGTGGTGTCGTTTGGGATCACATGTAGCCTAGAGCTGGTAAGGACAGCAGATTTCTTTCCATGAAGATCTAGTTCGATTTTTAAGACAATCCAGTTGTATCGTGGTCATCATTATTGAGATTTATTTGCTATCCCAGATTTACTTCATACAATCAAATTCACCGGTGGCCATGGTGGGATTTGAATTTGAGCTTGTTGGTTTTAGTTCAAACCTCTTGATAACACTATGTTACCATACCGGAGTATGTCTGCATTCAATACTTTCTCAATCAAATTTTGAAATCATACAAAATGCTTTTTAAATGTTCTTTTGTGTCTACATGTTCACACCTGATACTTGTACAGTAACATATTTTTAAAATGTTAACCTTTCATTCTTGGGTCACAGCTTCCAATTAACTTGATTGTCAGTTTTCCACATTCAGAAGGATCACTACGTGAAGGAACATAAAATGTCTTTTCTCCCCTCACCACTGGCATTACAGGGGACAGAGCAAGATACAACAGATCAGTTGCTAGTGTAAATTGTACACTTAAAGTAGTCTGAAAAGAGTGCTAGAAGTGAGTGATATTGCTGCACGCCTGACCACATACTACGTTAAAGCTATTCCTTGACTCAAACAAAAAACAGTACAGTACAGAAATAGGACCTTTAGCCCACCAAAGCTGTACTGACATATGGCATCCTTCCTATACTAAAAACAACTTGCCTCTGCATAGTCTATATCCTTCTAATCCCTCCTATTCATCTATCTGTCAAGTTGTCTCTCAAACATTGCTATCATATCTGCTTCTACCACCTCCTCTGGCAGCCACTCCAGGCACTTACTCCCCTCTGTATAAAAAAACTTGCATCTCATGTCTCCTTTAAATTGTCCTCCTTTTACCTAAAAACTATGCCCCCTAGTAACTGACATTTCAAAAAACTGAAATAACTGCTGAAAATGAGAAACAAAAACAAAACAGAAATTTCTGGGAAAACTCAGCAGGTCTGGCAGCATCTGTGGGAAGAAAACAGAGTTATCATTTCAAGTTTAGTGATCCTTCTTCAGAACTCAAACTCGAAATGTTCATGATAAATAACATTTTTACCCTAGAAAAAAGACTCTGGACAACTTTTGGTTTGTTTTCCCTTCAAAGTCTGAGGCTGTGGGACAACCTGATAAAAATTATGGGAGGCGTGGATAGTCAGAGTCTCCTTATATCTAATATCCTCCACACCAGGCAATATCCTGGTATATGACGATTTGCTGTTGTTCCTATATTATACACTACCGATATTCACTTTCCTTCTGTGGCAGAACTAACCTTTTAGAAATCATGATATTTCTACTGTAATTTGCCAACCTACGCTTACCAGTTTATTATTGTCAACTTAGTGATAGTTTTTGCTGTGGATGTGGACCACACAGACAGAGGTCAGAATTCTTCAAAACTATCTTCACAGATGAGCCTTACAGCTGTCAATCAGAGCAGACATTTATCCTGGTATTCTAGCCTGGATATCACCAAAATGAAAAGACAATGTTCAAACACACTGCATCACCTTTTTCATGCTCAAAAACTTGATAAATTTATTTTCTTAATATAGTCAGAAAATTTGAAAGGTTGGTTAAGAACATCAACCAAGCTTTACTTTTTGAATAACAACCAAGTTAATGCAAAATAAGTTTTGTGCACAAAAGGCTAGGCTGAAAGCAGCCATGGAACTATCCACGTTTATAAAGAAAGATTTATGTGCAATGACATGAGATTTTTCAAGGATATTCTTGGCATGGGGTCATTTTTAAGTCCAAAGGATGAATGTTTGAATACAACTTTTTTTACTCTTACCATACGACGGATGCGTTTACTCGTCGGGCGCACTCTTCTTCAACTATTGACAAGTTGACTTGACCATAGGCTGCCCTTTCCTGGTTTCAATGCTGAAAAATAGATCAAAAGTTGACAATTTTCAGTTCTTTGTAATTTGTTTTTTGAAATCCAACCTTTATAAACATTAAAAATGTAAAGTATCTTAAATATTCCTTTGTATCAAAAATATGTTATTGGTGACACAACAAAAACTGACCAGACAACAGTCCAACAAATAACTTAGCAGGCAACAGTCAGCAACCAGAACTGGCTGCTGAGACTCCTGATACCCTGGTTCACTGCCTGTCAGGATTTACTAAAGGAATGGTGGTTAAAGCAGGTGTTTACAGTTGTTTAGGAAACAATGATATGAGAAAGGCAGCTCTTGTGATGCAGTAGTAGTATCCTTACCTTTGAAATTCAGGTTGAAGCCCCACCTGCTGTACACATATGCTGTGGTGAAGGCAATGGCCTAGTGGTATTCTCATTAGGCTGTTAATTCGAAGATCTAAGTAATAATGTGGGGACTCAGGTTCAAATCCTACCATGGCAGATGGTGGAACTTGAATTCAATCAATATCTGAAATTGAGAGTCTAAATCATAGCCATGAGCCCATTGTCAATCTTCAGGGGAAAAAAAAACTCATCTGGATCACTAATTCCCTTTTAGGAAGGAAACTGCCATCCTTACCTGGTCCAGCCAACATGTGATTCCTGACCCTCTGCAATATGGTTGACTCTTAACTGCCCAATAGACAATAAATGCTGGCCTAGCCAATAATGCCCACGTCCCATTAATAAATAAAAAAAATCTCTGAACAAGTTCATTAGAAAATATGTGACATGAGAATTACTAACGCATAGCACCACACTGGAATACAGAGGACTCTGAGATTTTCAAAAACCACAATGGGAAAGAAGAGAGAAGACTTGCAACAAAGGTGTCTAAGAAGCACCGTCACTGACTAAGCTGAAGGTCCAGAAGGACATAGTTGACACTTGGGTCAATGCCAATGATAAGGAAAACAAGGTGGGGGGGAAGTAATGGACCTTATTCTCACCAACCTGCCTGCTGTAGATGTCTGGATTAGTTGTGCTGGAAAAGCACAGATTTCAGGCAAAATCAAGGAGCAGTAAAATTGACGTTTCGGGCAAAAGCCCTTCATTCCTGATGAAGGGCTTTTGCCCAAAATGTCGATTTTACTGCTCCTCGGATGCTGCCAGAACTGCTGTGCTTTTCCAGCACCACTAATCCAGAATCTGGTTTCCAGCATCTGCAGTCATTGTTTTTACCTGCTGTAGATGTGTCTGTTAATGACAGTATTGGTGGTTGGAGCAACCACTGCATGATCCTTCTGGTGACAAAATCTCAACTTCATATTGAAAATACTCTCTGTCATGTTCTGTAGCATTATCACGGTGCTAAAAATGCTTAGGATAAACCTTGAACCAATCTAGCAACTCCATACTGGGCATCCACAAGGTGATGTAGGCATCATCATCAGCAGAATTATATGCATCTGTAATCTCAGGCCGACAATATCCATCACCCGCTATTATAATCATGCAAATAGATCAACCCTGATTCAAGGAAGTGTGTAGCAGGGCATGTCAGGGTCAACAACAAACCTAAGTAAAAGTTAGGTATTAACTTGGTGAAGCTACAACACAGGACTCCTTCCATGCCAAACAGCAAATGCAGCAAATAATTCAAAGTTTGTGCGAAGATTTGTAGCTCGGGTGCTCATTGTTGTGGTTCTGTTTGCCGAGCTGGAAGTTTTTGTTGCAAACGTTTCATCCCCTGGCTAGGCGACATCATCAGTGCTTTGGAGCCTCCTGCGAAGCGCTTCTTTGATGTTTCTTCCGGTATTTATAGTGGTCTGTCCTTGCCGCTTCCGGTTGTCAGTTTCAGCTGTCCGCTGTAGTGGTTGGTATATTGGGTCCAGGTCGATGTGTTTGTTGATGGAGTTTGTGGATGAGTGCCATGCCTCTAGGAATTCCCTGGCTGTTTTCTGTCTGGCTTGCCCTATGATAGTGGTGTTGTTCCAGTCGAATTCATGTTGCTTGTTGTCTGCGTGTGTGGCTACTAGGGATAGCTGGTCGTGTCGTTTCGTGGCTAGTTGATGTTCATGTATGCGGATTGTTAGCTGTCTTCCTGTTTGTCCTATATAGTGTTTTGTGCAGTCCTTGCATGGTATTTTGTACACTACATTAGTTTTGCTCATGTTGGGTATCGGGTCCTTCGTTCTAGTAAGTTGTTGTCTGAGCGTGGCTGTTGGTTTGTGTGCCATTATGAGTCCTAAGGATCGCAGTAGTCTGGCTGTCAGTTCTGAAACGCTCCTGATGTATGGTAGTGTGGCTAGTCCTTTTGGCTGTGGCATGTCCTCGTTCCGTAGTCTTTCTCTTAGGCATCTGTTGATGAAGTTGCGCGGGTATCCGTTTTTGGCGAATACCTTGTATAGGTGTTCCTCTTCTTCTTTTCGCAGTTCTGGTGTACTGCAGTGTGTTGTGGCCCTTTTGAATAGTGTCCTGATGCAGCTTCATTTGTGTGTGCTGGGGTGGTTACTTTCATAGTTTAGGACTTGGTCTTTGTGTGTTGCTTTCCTGTATACCCTTGTGGTGAATTCTCTGTTTGGTGTTCTCTGTACTATCACGTCTAGGAATGGGAGTTGGCTGTCCTTTTCTTCTTCACCCCAGCACACACAAACAAAGCTGCATCAGGACACTATTCAAAAGGGCCACAACACACTGCAGTACACCAGAACTGCAAAAAGAAGAAGAGGAACACCTATACAAGGTATTCGCCAAAAACGGATACCCGCGCAACTTCATCAACTGATGCCTAAGAGAAAGACCACGGAACGAGGACATGCCACAACCAAAAGGACTAGCCACACTATCATACATCAGGAGCGTTTCAGAACTGACAGCCAGACTACTGCGACCCTTAGGACTCATAACGGCACACAAACCAACAGCCACGCTCAGACAACAACTTACTAGAACGAAAGACCCGATACCCAATATGAGCAAAACTAATGTAGTGTACAAAATACCATGCAAGGATTGCACAAAACACTATATAGGACAAACAGGAAGACAGCTAACAATCCGCATACATGAACATCAACTAGCCACGAAACGACACGACCAGCTATCCCTAGTAGCCACACACGCAGACAACAAGCAACATGAATTCGACTGGGACAACACCACTATCATAGGGCAAGCCAGACAGAAAACAGCCAGGGAATTCCTAGAGGCATGGCACTCATCCACAAACTCCATCAACAAACACATCGACCTGGACCCAATATACCAACCACTACAGCGGACAGCTGAAACTGACAACCGGAAGCGGCAAGGACAGACCACTATAAATACCGGAAGAAACATCAAAGAAGCGCTTCGCAGGAGGCTTCAAAGAAATGATGATGTCACTGATGATGCAACAAAAACTTCCAGCTCGGCGAACAGAACCACAGCAGCAAATAATAGACAGAATTAAGCAATGGCATAACGAATGGAACAGCTCTGCAGTTCTGGCACATTCTGCCGTGAATGGCTATGGACAAATAAACATCTAACAGGAGGAGGTGGCTCCAAACCTCCCAATCCTCAATGATGGATCAGCCCAAAACATGAGTGCAAACGACCAGGTCAAAGTATCTGCAACTACAATTGCCAAGTGGATGATCAGTCTCTGGAATTCTCCAACATCAAAGATGCCAATCGTTGGCCAATTTGATTCACTCCAAGAAACAGCTAAAGGTACTAGATACTCTAAAGGCTATAGGCTCTGACAACTTAATAGCAATAGTTTTGAAGATTTGTCCTCTAGAACTAGCTATTCTGTTGCGAAGCTATTCTAAGACAGTATAAACATTTACCTGCAATGTGGAGAATTGCTCAGGAATGTTCTATTCACAAAAAGCAGAACAGGGAATTCTGGCCGATTATCAAACCTTCAGCCCCCCCTTGATCATCAGCAAAGTATTTGAAAGGATTACTGGCAATGTAATCAAGTAGAACTTAAAGGCAGCAACTTTCTCATTGTTGCTCAATTTAGGTTTAACCAGGTTTAGACTTCATTATGGCTTGGTACAATGTGAACAAAAGAGCTGAATTGGAGAGATTAGTGTGAGTGACAACACTTAATACTAAGGCAGTATTTGACCAAATGTCACAGCAAGGAACCCTCACAAATCAAAATCATTGGGAATTGTGGGGAAAATGTGTTACTGGTTGGAACTATGTCCAGAACAATGCAACAGGTTATGATTGTTGTAAGCAATTCATTGAGTTCCAAGACAATACTGGAAGCATTTCTGAGGAAAAATATATTTTTCTAATCAACCTGTTCAGAGATGTTATCACTCATCTCTGTAGCAGATGGGACTTGAATCCCGGCTCCTGGCTAAGAGGAAGGGACACTACTTCTGCATCATAAGACCCCCCTTAACTCTTAAGGGTAATGTTCTAGGTGCAACCATATTTTGCTGCTTCATCAATTACCTTCCCTCCATCATAAGCTCAGAAGTGGGATTGTTTGCTGATTGTTGTGCAAGGTTCAATATCATCTAAAACTCCTCAGATACCAAAGAGTCTATGTCCATTAGATGAGTGGCAAGTGATATTATTTCCATATCAGTCTCATACAATGATCATCTCCAACAAAAGTGTCACCTAACCATTATCCCTTGACATTCAATGGCATTACTGTTGCTGAAGCTCCCATTATCAACTTTCAAAGGATTAACATTGTTGAAAAACTAAACAGAACTGAACTAGTCATAGCAATACTGTGACTACAAGAACAGGAGAGACCAGGAATTCTGAGATGAGTAACACCATCTGACTCCCAAAATTCTATCCACCATAGAACAAATCAGGATATGATGGAATACATACCACTAGCCTGAATGAGTGCATAACCTCAAGAAACTTGACACTAGGACAATGCAACTCATTTGGTCTGCACCCCAACCATCAATTTAACATGTTCACATTCTCCACTACTGATGCACCTGGCAGCAATGCACACTCTATATGATGCATTGCAGTAGCTCACCAAACCTCCTTCAACACCACCTTCAACTTTGCAGTCTCGATCAGCCAGAAAGACAAGGACAGTAGATGCATGCAAAATGCATAACCTGAAGATTGACCTGCAATCCATATAACATCGTGACTTGAAACTGTGTCACCATTCTTTCAGTATGCGACTGTGTAATTAAAATATTTTATAAAGAAAGCTAATACAGCTTTTTGAAATAGCAGACAATCATATAAAGCAGAATTCAGATGACTACTTTTATTGCTTAACTGCAAAAAGCAGAGGCTGCTACATTATTTGAGAATCATTCACAAAAGGAAACCTTTAGAATTGGATTAATCTGTGGACAAAGCAAAATAGATTATCCTTTATTGCCACAGAAGTACAGGAGAACAATGAAAGGTTTTTACAATGGCTGCCTCTAATGGTACCATCTTAGGTACAAGTATCTAGGTACAAATCTTGGACACAAAAGAGGAATAAAAGGAAAAGTAGTAGCATTACTTACATACACTGTAAGTAATGCTACTACTTTTCCTTTTATTCCTCTTTTGTGTCCAAGATTTGTACCTAGGTACTTGTACCTAAGATAGTTAAAGGATTGATATTCCAGTCAGTAGAGAGTTTCAAATAGCAGTAGCTCAGCACATGGTCTGAATGCCCATGCCAGGCCCCAGTTCAACAACTGTCCTGCTCTGCTGCAAGCGTCCAGACCACTCTGCAACAGCACTCAGCTGCACCAAAGTAAGTTGCGCTGCTCTGGGACTCACTTCCCTGTGCATTGCTCTGGGACTCACTACCCCTCTGGCTGCTGTGGGACTCACTTCCCTGTGCATTGCTCTGGGACTCACTACCCCTCTGGCTGCTCTGGGACTCACTTCCCTGTGCACTGCTCTGGGACTCACTACCCCTCTGACTGCTCTGGGAATCACTTCCCTGTGCATTGCTTTGGAACTCACTACCCCTCTGGCTGCTCTGGGACTCACTTCCCTGTGCATTGCTCTGGGACTCACTATCCCTTTGGCTGCTCTGGGACTCACTTCCCTGTGCATTGCTCTGGGACTCACTACCCCTCTGGCTGATCTGGGACTCACTTCCCTGTGCATTGCTCTGGGACTCACTACCCCTCTGGCTGCTCTGGGACTCACTTCCCCGTGCATTGCTCTGGGACTCACTACCCCTCTGGCTGCTCTGGGACTCACTTCCCCGTGCACTGCTCTGGGACTCAGTACCCCTCTGGCTGATCTGGGACTCACTTCCCTGTGCACTGCTCCGGAACTTGCCACTCCCTGTGCAGCTCCGGGACTCGATTCCTGCACGCTGTTCCAGGATTGCTAAAAAGAGAGAGAAAAAAAAGAAAGAAAAAAAAAACAGGGACAGCAGACAAGCTCTGGCTGAAGTGTCCTACTCTGCCAGCATCATGCCGATTTACAGGTGTTTCTAAACATAGGAGAACTCAAAAGCTTTTAAGAAAATGGGTGGCACAGAGGCTCAGTGGTTAGCACTGCTGCCTCACAGCACCATGGACCCAGGTTCAATTCCTGCCTCGGGCAAATGTCTGTGTGGAGTTTGCACATTCTCCCTGTGTCTGCATGGGTTTCCTCCGGGTGCTCCGGTTTCCTCCCACAGTCCAAAGATGTACAGGTCAGGTAAATTGGCTGTAGTATTAAGTGCATTAGTCAGGTGTAAATGTAGGGGAATGGGTCTGGGTGGGGTTGCTCTTCGGAGGGTCCGTTTGGAGTTTTTGCCCCAAGGGCCTGTTTCCACACTGTGTGGGAATCTAATCTAATCAAAAATAGATGAATGAAAGGATGCACAGGATATTCCAGCATGAGTGACTTGGCTTTGTTGAACACCAAATCAAACTTAACATGGTTCACATTTTGCATTGGTTTTGGTAGGATTTGCTGTGAACCCCATTTTATCTGAACTCTAAGAATAACTTAGAGACACCATAAGACAGAGACATTTCTCCACAGGGAGATGAACAGCTAAAGAAATACTACTGAGCCACGCTAACAAGCCTCTCCATCTCAGAACTGGTTCTGCTCAGTCCACCAACTATTTAACTAAAGAAGTTATCACAGCAGTAAATCCTGACTTCATGCTTTCAACCCCTTCATGTCAAAACAAGCCTAGAATAATAACAGAATGTTATTATGTCTTTCTGAAACTTTTTCATATACTTGTACTGTATTCTAGTCACTAATTGTATCATTTTTTACTTAGTAACCTTCAGTATAGCTATGAAATAAACAAATCTTTGATCTGCTTTAAAACTAAAGCTTTGCTGCTTTTAAAAAGAAAATCGATAAAAGGAAGTAAATTGAACTGTTTAAATGTGCAGCACATGGAAAATTCAGCAGACACCTTTCATGTGGTTGCAACAAGTGTCACTGGAACAATATCTTGAAACTTGTTTTCTAACAATACTCTGGCAGTACTTGCACCAAACAGACTGAAGAAATTCAAGAAGGCAGTTCACCACCATCTTCAAGGGCAATTAATGTTGAAGAATATAGAGGCAGTTAACATTAAAAAAAAGAATAATCTCCTGTAACAGAAATAGAATAGTAGCATAAGGCAGGGTGAAGCCTTTTAGGAATAGAGAAAGTGATGTTTGGTGGGGGTGCAGGACAAACTTAGAATTTGTACTTTACATAATTTTTTACTAAAGGAAGAGGAGGCCAACAAAGTATTGAAAGACAGAGGTAATAAAGATAATTGTTGGGATTGTAGAGTCTAAAGTAGGAAGTCTGCCAGTGATCAAATTGGATTTGGTGGTTTGTATTCTAGGTTGCCAAGGAAATTTGGGGTAATGATGTGAAAGGGCTTGCCATACCCTTTCAGCTTTCTTTAGGTATAGTACAGATGTCAGCAGATTAGAAAGCACCAAATGGGAAATGCTTATTCAAGGGATATTCCAAAGGATGAGAAAAAGAAACAAACAGGCACTTGGAGAGATTTAGTGGATCAAGGAGGACCAGAGAGATTTGTAAAAGACAGATTTTATGCTTGACTAGCAATTAAAATTTTTGATAAAGTAACAGATACGATTGAAGAAGTGAATGTAATGTACTTTGTAAATACAGATGTTAACAAATTTGACAAAGGTTTATATAAAAGGCTGATTAACAAATTGAGGTTCGTGTGAGTGCAGGATCAGCATCTGTTTGGATTAAAAAACTCAGATTGAGTACAAGCAACTGTAAATTATTATTTTTCAGATTGAAGATAATTAGCAGTGATCTTTGTGAAGGATCATGGCATTTTGTGAAATATATAAGTTATTTTGATGTTGCAATACAGATTAAAATTGCAAAAATCACCATTGATGTCAGAGTTGAAAGTATGGCAAGTACTGAGCATAATGCCAATCAACAGAAGACATGAGATTTCTTCAGCTTGCTTAGATCAGACTGAGGACTGTAGGCTAGATGAGCTAACTGATCGTGGCACAGGAAGCTGTTCAAGTGGGGGATCAAAAAAGAACATATGGTAGTTGGGGATAGTAAAACAATTGGGATTAACACCATTCTCAGCAAGAGCTCAGAAGGCAAGATTGATAAATTAAACTGCATTTATTTCAATGCAAGAGGCCTAACAGGGAAGGCAGATGAACTCAGGGCATGTTTGGGAAACATGGAACTGGAATATTAGCGATTACAGAAACATGGCTCAGGGATGGACAGGACTGGCAGCTTAATGTTCCAATGTATACATGCTATAGAAAGGATATAAAGGGGGCAACAGAGTGGTGTTTTTGATAGGGATGTCATTACGGCTGCACTTTGGGCGGATATTCCTGGGAGTACATCCAGCGAAGTGATTTGGGTGAAACTGAGAAATAAGAAAGGGATGATCACTTTATTGGGATGGTACAATAGAACCCCATTAGGATGTGGTGTGGATGTTTGCAGATAAAGGGACAACTAGAAACTAGGAAGTCTTAAAAAATGAGACAACAAGAATCCAGAGACAGTATGTTCTTATTAAGGTGAAGGGCAAGGCTGGTAGGTTAGGAAATTCTGGATGACCAGAGAAATTGAGGTTTTGGTCAAGAAAAAGTTAAGGAATCATATATCAAGTATAGACAGCAGAGATCAAGTGAATCCCTAAAAGAGTACAAAGGTAATAGAGATATATTTAAGAGTTAAATCAGGAGGGCAAAAAGATTATATGAAATAACT
Organism: Hemiscyllium ocellatum; assembly: GCF_020745735.1. Lineage (NCBI taxonomy): Eukaryota > Metazoa > Chordata > Chondrichthyes > Orectolobiformes > Hemiscylliidae > Hemiscyllium > Hemiscyllium ocellatum. Next base: position 60,728,623 of record NC_083409.1, on the reverse strand, counting down.
TGGCAAATAGAGCTAAGGAGAATTCAAAGGATTCTAGAGTAGGGTAGAGTAGATTTTATTTGCCATTTCTACTGTATACAACTGATACAGTAGAAAATGAGACAACGTTCCTCCAGGGCCGAGGTGCTACATGGACAGAACAAACTACACCATCATGTAAAGGCAGCATAAAGTAAAAACAAAGTGCAAAACATCCAAATTACAGTGCAATAAAAGAATGATAATAAATAAAACATTGTGCCAGCAGCAGTCAAAGTCATGCAAAGAATTTCAGATGGAAAAGAGTCTGATCATACTGTGTTAAGAAGCCTGATTGCTTGGGGGAGACCAAATGCTCCAGTACCTTCTGCCAGATGGCAGGAGGGAAAAGAGTTTGAGTGAGGGGGTGTGCGGGGTCTTCCACAACACTCTTAGCCTTTTGGATGCAGTGTGTGGTGTAAATGTCTGCAATGGATGGGAGAGAGACCCTGATAATCCTGTCAGCTATCCTCATTATCCATTATAGGATCTTACGATCCAAAACAGTGCAATTCCCGAACCAGGCTGTGACGCAGCAGCTCAGGGTTACTTTCGATGAACTCTCTGTAGAATGTGATGACGATGCAAGGTGGGAGGTGTGTTTTCCTCAGTCTGCACAGAAAGTAGAGATGCTGCTGGGCTTTCTTGGCTATGGAGCCAATGTTGAGGGACTGGATGAGATTCTCTGCTAGGTGGATGCCAAAACATTTGGTAATCTTCACGATCTCCACTGGGGAGCTGTCGATGTCCAGCAGAGAGTGGTCACTCCATGCCCTCCTGAAGTTAACAATCATCTCTTTTGTTTTGTCCACGTTCAGAGACAGGGTGTTGGCTCTGCACCAGTCCATTAGCTGCTGCACCTCCTCGCTGCATGCTGACTTGTTGTTCCTGATGAGACCCACTACTGTCATGTCTTCAGCGAACCTGATGATGTGATTTGACCTGTGCATCGCTGCACAGTCGTATGTCATCAGGGTGAACAGCAGTGGACTGAGCACACAGTCCTGGGCGGCTCCCATGTTCAGTGTGATGGTGGTGGAGATGCTGTTCCAGATCCAGACTGACTGAGGTCTCCCAGTCAGGAAGTCCAGGATCCAGTTACAAAGGGAGGTATATCGGCCCAGCAGACTCAGCTTTCCAATCAGGTGCTGAGGAATGATGGTGTTAAATGCAGAACTGAAGTCTAAAAACAGTAATCTGACGTAGGTGCCCTTCTTCTCCAGGTGGGTAAGGGCCAGATGGAGGATGGTGGAAATGGCATTACTAGTTGAGTGGTTGGGACGATATGCAAACTCCAGGGTGTCCAGTGAGAAGGGGACAGCAGGATCTTAAGCCCCTCAAAACACTTCATGATGATGGATGTTAGTGCAACATTCTATGAATATATTAAGGACAAAAGAGTAACTGGAGAGAAAATAGGGTCCTTAAAGATCACCAAGGCTGACTATGTATGGAATTAGTGTTTGGGAAAATGGTACCTATATTGTTAGGACAGCCTTAGATGAACCATGCTGGGGACAGTGGTCAAACAACCTGTAAAAATAGGGAATTAGGTAAAATGTTTAGATAAAATTGAGGGCTCAGAATTAACTCTGAGGAAACGTAGCAAATTAACAAGTAGAGACCAAACATGAGAAAAAGTGTTGATTTGGGAAATGATAAAGAGACTATGACAAATAGGAACAGACAGTACAAATCCAAGAGTAAAATCAAAAAGAAAAGGATAAAAATAAAGGTCAAGACTAAAGGCTCTGTATCTGAATGCATATAGCATTTGATGCAAAAAAGATACGATGATAGTGCAAATAGAGAAGGATGACCGAAATTTAGGAATTCAGGAAGTAAAGTGTTTAGAGTGGAGATGAAAAATGATATAAACAAGAATTCAATTATTGGACTAGCCTCCTATGGTAAATCAACCTCCTAAGAATAACCATGTTGTAGGGTGGTGCATAAAGAAAGAAATAATGGAGCTTATCTAAAAGGTATGCTGATCATGATGGGGGCTTTTAACCTGTATATAGACTGGAAAAGGCTAGAAGAGCTCGTGGAATATTTATTGAGATAGCTTCTTCGAATAGCATATCCTGGAGCCACTAGAGATCTAGACCTAACATTGTGCAATAAGATAAAATTAAATCATAACCTCCTGCAAAGGTGATCATAATATGATTGAATTTTACATTTGGGTTGAAGAACATAAAATTGGATGCAAGACTCGTATTTTAAACTAAATAAGGGCAATTGAGAGAGAATGAAAACCGACCTAGATGAATTAAACTGACAAACAAATTAAAGGATAGGTCAGTAGGGATCTAGGGACAGACATTTAAGTGAATATTTCAGAATACAGAGAACAGATACATGCCAATGAGGAATTAAACTTTCAAGAGAAAACACAATTGCACTTAGTAATTGCATAAAGATTGGTGACAGGTCAGTACATTTGCCAGAATATTTAATAGAAGCAAAGACGACTAAATGATTAATAAGGAGAGAAAAAAAAGAGTACAAAACTGGTCAGTTTGTTTAATTTCTGTCATAGAGCAATGTTAAAAGCTATTATTAAAGGCATCATGGCAGGGCACTTCGAAAGTTCAAGCTAATCAGGTGGAGCCAACATGGTTTTTTTAGAAAGGGAACTAATGTTTAACAAATTTATTGGCATCCTTTAAGGAAGTGACATACTATGGATAAAGGGAACCAGTGAATGTACTGTAATTAGCTTTCCAGAAGGCTTTTGATCAGGTACCACATGAAAAATTATTGTGGAAAAGAAAGATTCGCAGTGTAGGGGGCAACATATTGGTAAGATATAAGATTAACTAACTAACAGTAAACAAGAATTGGTATAAACGGGTCAGTTTCTGTTTGGTAAGATGTTCTGAATGGTGTACAATAGCTATCAATGCTGGGACCTCAACTTTTTACAATTTATATAAAGGACTGTTGAAGGACTGAAGGTATACTGCTAAATTTGCTGATGAACAAAAAAACCTAGGTTGGAAAGCAAGATGTGAAGAGGACATAAGGAAGTTTAGATGGATATGGATGGTTTAAGTGAATGAACAAAGATCCTGAAATTGAGAATAAAATGTGAAATTGTGATATTGTCCATTTTGACAGGAAGAATTTTTTAAAAATATCTAAATGGTGAGAGACTGCACAGCTCTAAGACAGAGAGTTCTGAGACCAAGAGCATAAATTGTAAAAGGTTATTTTATAGGTACAAAAAGTAATAAGGATAGCTAACAGCATGTTATCATTTATTGTGAGGGGAATTGAATATAAAAGTATAAAGCTATAACTTCAGTTATACAGTGAATTGCTGAGACCATATCTAGAGTATTGTGAGCAGTGTTGATCTCCTTATGTATGGAACAATTCATTTGCACTGGAAGCACAGCAGAAAAAGTTTGCTAGAATAATACCTGGAATGGATGTGTTAACTTACAAGGAAAGGTTGGATATGGTAGGATTTTAGAAGAATAAAAGGTAACTTAATTGAAACGTATAAGATCCTGGGTGATATTGACAGGGTGAATGAAGACAGGATGTTTCAACTCAAGGGGGAATCTAGAACTAGTGGACATTATTTAAAAATAAGGCAGAAATATGGAAAATGTCTTTTCTCACAGAAGATCCAGAACTCTCTCAGCAGATGGTGGAAACAGAGTCTCTGAATATTGTTGAAGTCGAGGTAGATTTTTGCTAAGCAAGTGGGTGAAAGGTGATCAGGTTGTTGGTGGGAATGTGGAGTCATCAGATAGAGTAATATGATCTTATAAACACGAACAAGAACTTCTTAAATGGTGAGGATGCTCAAAGTGGTGAATAGACTATTTCTGCTTCTAATTCCTGTGATGCTATATAATTTCACCAGTAGTTAAATTAATGGATGGCATGGTTGCTAAGTACATAGCACTGCTGCCTCACAACACCAGGGACTTGGGTTCAAATCCATCCTTGGGCGACTGTCTGTGTGGAGTTTGCATATTCTCCCCATGTCTGAGTGGGTTTCTTTCATTTTCTTCCTATAGGACAAAGACGTACAGGTTAGTTCAATTGGCTGTGCTAAATTGTCCATACTGTCCTGAGATGTGCAGGCTAGGTAGGTTAGCCATGGGAAATGCAGGGTAACAGGGATAGTGGGGCTGCGTCTGGATGGGATTCTGTTGGAGGGTTGGTGTTAACTCTATGAGCCAAATGGTCTGCTTCCACACTGTAGGGATTCTATTACAAAGATTATTAGATTGAGCAGTAGTATAGCTTATGGTAGTTAATACACAGAGGTTTGAAGTCATTCATTACAGAAGGGCCTGAAGAATCAATTTATAATTAATAGCACAGTATTAAACAGTGTGCAGGGAGAGGGGGAGCAGGAATTTATTTCTATAGATTTCTTGAATGTGGCAGAACATGTTGTGACATCTTGGGTTTCTTAAATATTGGTATTGAATACAAAAGTAGGAGAGTTAGGCGAAACATTTATGAAGCTCTGGTAAGGCATACTGGGGTAGTACATTGGAAATCAAATCCCATTACTCCCAGAGATGTCACAAAATTTGAACATTATAAAAATACACAAAATTCCCTAATTTTCTGTCTTCTAGAACCAAGTTGACCAGGTTTCTGTACTTAACAAGAATTATTATTTATCACAGAAAAACACTCCAGCTACAGGTAAATGATTAAGAATGGTTGGCATATCACTTTACTAGTTAAAACTCTAAACCTCTTATAAACACACCTTCTACACACATCTAAGACAGGAAAAAGAATGGGTACAATGGTGGAGGGAAATGCTGGAAATACTGGAAATACAGTTCCGTGCTCCCTGTCCACAAGATTTGCTGAGATGGATCTCTGTGCTGATCAGAATGCAGCATCTCCATTTTCCTTTTCCTTGATATTTTTGCCTGTCTGTAGGAGACACTTATAAAGGCTCATTCACAGCTTGCAGAAACTGGAAAAGGGAAACTGGGCGTCTTCAGGTTTAAGAAGCCTTTTACTGCAAAGCACAAACACAAATCTTTGACTTGGAGGTCCAATTTCTTCTGCCAACACATTTACACCCAATTTTGTTCAGCTAATTGGGAGCCAATCAAATAGTTGTTGGCAGGCAGAAGTCCTTTGTCATTGATAACTGGTCCACAGATCAATCAGTGATTTGTTGCCAGCCAAAGTTCCATTAACACACAGCATTTGGCTCCAAATAGTCTACAAACTAGGTTTCTACTCCTGCTTGATTAGGCAATTGTGAAAGCAGCACTTAAAATGAGCATTAGGTTGTTTGCTCATGTGAAGCATAGCAATCTTTTGATAATCCTTGATAATGAAACAGTCATTTACTCATCACAGTTCACAATCAAAAAAATCAGAAAAAGTATTAGAAGCATTTACAAAGATGTGGTCTGGTGGTGATAAGGATGTGAGAGATTTGTGTCAGTCATTTTAATGGTTACTCAGGAATTAGACTATGTATTTAATATCCTAACTTTTCCTGAGTAACAATTTACTTAATTTCATTGGAAGCATCTAGTCTCTGATTTTTATGAAGACTTTCACAATGCTCCAAGGGTTCCAGGTGCAAAGGAATTGCCCAATAGAAAATTCAATTTCCTGGGCAATTCCTTGTGCTACAGGGTCCCTAAGCTGAACTCTCATCTATACTGGAATAATGACTGCCTGACTAATGGTCTGCCCCACTGTTCCAAGTTCTTTAAAAAAGATACAAATGTCTGAGAGGGTGCAGAAGAGATTGATCTGAGTGGTTCCAGAGATTAGAGATTTCAGCTATAAAATCAGATTCGAGACAATGGGGTTGGTGTCCTTGAAGTATAGGAGGCTGAGGGGAGTCCTGACAGAGTTGTACAAGATTGACACATTTAGAGAGGTTGGACAAAGAAAAGTCTTTCTTGTCAACTTCTAATAAAAGGACTAGGGACATTAATTTAAAGTTTGAAATAAGAGTTAGGCAAGGGGAGTTGGGGAGGTTCTGGAAATAATTTTTGAATTAGCAATAATCTAGAACTCACTGTATGCTAGAGTGGCTAAATTGGAGATGATCAATGATATCAAAAGGAAATTATGAGAAATAAACGTGAAGGCTATGGAGATTCAGCAAGGAAATAGACTCCTTGGATCACTCAATAGAATGCTATCATGATTCAATGGAATGAACAAACTCCCTTCAGTACCATACTGACTTTAATGACCCAAGTTGATCCAATGCAGATCACAGCATTTTCTTAGTTTCTTTTTTCATGGAACATGGGTGTCAATGACAAGGCCAACATTTGCTGCCTAAAGAGTAACAGCAAATCAGATGGGTTTTTACAACAACTAATGATAGATTTATAGTCACCATTTCAGAATTCCCATGTTCCAGATTTCTTAACACAACACTAGCTGTTGTGGTGGGATGTGAACCTCTGCCCCTTAAGCATTAATGAATTGCTGGACAACCCAAATAGAAATAAGCCATTCAGATTGCCAATCGCCTTCCTTCTCATGCTTTTGCATCTGAGCTGCACACCATTTACATAGTGACAAGAGCTATTCATTTATCATGGCAAAGCTATGCAACTTACAGTTAACTAGGAGCAGCAGGTGCACAGGAACATTATCATCTGCAAGTTCTCCTCCAAGACATACATCATGCTGACTTGGAATTACATTACTGTTCTTCTGTTGTCACGGGATTAAAACCCTGAAACTCCCTAGGGAATAACACTGTGGGTGCACCCACAACAGATAAATTGCAGCAGTTCAAGAAGGTGACTCACCACCACCTGCACAACAGCAATTGAAGTTGGACAGCAAATGCTGGCCTTGCCAGCATCTCTCATCGCATGAAAGAATTTTTAAAAACTAGCATTATCTCAACACTGCTCTGCTAAGAACATTTCGCTGTGGGCCAGTCAATGGGTCTGCTCAACACACTTCATGTGCGAACATGGCATTCATGGATGGTTCCTATTTTTTTCCCTCACTTGAGTGCTCAATGAAATCAGCCAATATAGTTAGCAAAAGTTCAGAAGCCACCATGTGATTTGGCACAGTGGCACAAGTACAGGTGACACAGCAGACTGTTGCAGAGACAGATTACCATGACTGCAGTGAATTGCATGGTTCTTTGCATTTGCTTACATACCAGTTGAATGGAGTGGAATCCCTTTCGGTTTCATGTAGAACAGAGTTGGCACAGAGTATTTAAACAGCCATTTACGTTCAGTCTAGACACTCTCCACTACAGGGAAGCTTGCAATCCTAGTAAATCCCATTTTTTGCTTTGCTTGCTGCTCTCTTCAGTTATAAAAGTAGACTAGAGAAATTAATACTGTTTTCCTTGGAGAAAAGAAGGCTGCGAGGAGATTTAATAGAGTTACTCAAAATCATATGGTGATCTAAATAAAGATGTTTTGATCTAAACTGATGGCAATACTGGACAAGATAGATCCTGGAAAAATGAAACCTGTCTTGACGGGATCATCTGTTTAATTTTGTTGTTGGTTACTATGATGGCTAGTTACTGGCAGATGTTCTTTAACAACAGAACTCAAGCTTATTGAACAAAAGAAAAAAAAGATGTAATTTGAAGGAAGTTAAAAAGAGCTTAATACGAACATGAAGAGAAAGTTTAAATCTGTTTCTCAACACTATCCGTGGCAATTACTGCATCCTACAGAAATAGGAGTCGTATCCTAGCTGCTTAAATCTTTATTTAACTTTATTTCCAGTTTCTTTCCCTTGGACCGTTGAGACTTTATTGTATGATTCATTTCCGAATCTTTCCAGTTCTGTTGGCCAAAAGTTTTTTCAGTTCGAATACCTTGAAAACTTCTCTACAAGCTCTCCTGTCTTGAAAACTCCACACCAAAACAATTCAGGTGGGATTTCTGAACTGATTTGATTTTCCCACTATGAGAAAATACTCTACCTTCTAAACTGAATTCTGGGTCTTTCTGACTTGAGACTTTAAACCTTATGTTCTGAAGTAAAAACTATACAAATAGCTTAAATGTATTTACTCTGTCATAAACTCAACAACATAACCATTTTATCTACTACTGGGGTTCTCCCAGGTACATAACTGCAAACATATGCTTTCTTGGAACTAATACACTTAGGACACCAGCCAAATGACTTTTTGAGCTGTTTTTTAAAAAAAAGTCTTCACAGAATTGTCCCACATCTTTGTACCTCTATTTTGAAATCCAGATGCCATAATAAAACATGTATATAAAATACACCTTCATTCCAGAGCAGATAGGAATAAACTGTTTTTAGTTATCAAAGGACCAAGATTGAGGGGGAAAATAACTGGTCAAAATAGTAGATGAGGCACATTTAATTGAAGGATTGCAAAGGGAATTAGATTTTAATCTGGAAAGGAATAATGTACAGGGTTACATGGAGCTACACCAAATAAATTACACACTCAGAGAGCTATTGTGTCGATGATGTGCTGAATGGTTTCTATCTGCACTGTAATAAGTGTATCATTCTGTGTGCCTTGGGCATAATTTCTGAGCTCTAAGGGCACTCACTGTACTCAACAAATGGGTGCAAATAATTCAAATTTCTTGCCCTTAATTTTTAAAAGTTCTTTCCTAGCATGTGGCCATTGCTAATAAGGGCAACATTTATTGCCCACCATAACTGCTTTCAGGTGGTGGTGATGAGCTAACTTGCTGAATAGTTGCAGTCCACCTGGTGTCGATACATTTATGGGGCTACGTCTTATGAGTCTGTGGCTCAGCCCTTATAATAAGATATAATTTTATTTTTCATTGCCTCTGAAAGATACAAGAGGATTTGACCCATTTTTAAGTAATGAGTCCATTCATGACCAATCAAACCAGAAATCCACTGATGCTGAAGTGCATTATAAAATATTTTATGGATGCTATTAGTCTTCAGTCTCAATATAAATTGTGAGCCAGTCAATCTGAAAGTATTTAAAAATTTCTTGATGGAGAGCCTGAGGGTTGGAGGAATTCCTCTTTGGGACTTAAATATCTTAAATTAATTTTTAATTTTCAAATCAATTTTAATTCCTTTCAGCGGGGCATAATTACTATAAAAAGTTTATAGTATAGTTAGAAAACTAACTCATTTTCAAGGTTTTCAAGACTGCATTGCCAATGTAATGACAGCATGTTTGCCTTTGCAAACTTGAGACCAAGGTTTGTGTTATTTTCTTAAGAAACACAAAAATATAACGCTCAGGGTTTTCTAATTTTGCATTCCTCCTAACATCAAATCCGTCCTCCCCCCCCACTCCCCAAAAGCTTTTAAAGTTTCTTGCAGATGATACGAAGATTGGTAGAGTCGTGAATAGTGAGGAGGGCTGTTGTCGGCTGCAAAGGGAGCTAGATATGATGCAGAGCTGGGCTGAGGAGTGGCAGATGGAGTTCAACCCTGCCAAGTGTGAGGTTGTCCATTTTGGAAGGACAAATAAGAATGCAGAATACAGGGTTAACGGTAGGGTTCTTAGTAAGGTGGAGGAGCAGAGGGATCTTGGGGTCAATGTTCATCGATCTTTGAAAGTTGCCATTCAGGTGGATAGAGCTTGTAAGAAGGCCTATGGTGTATTAGCGTTCATTAGCAGAGGGACTGAATTCAAGAGTCGTGAGGTGATGTTGCAGCTGTACAGGACCTTGGTAAGGCCACATTTGGAGTACTGTGTGCAGTTCTGGTCGCCTCACTTTAGGAAAGATGTAGAAGCTTTGGAGAGGGTACAGAGGAGATTTACCAGGATGTTGCCTGGAATGGAGAATAGGTTGGATGAGGATAGGTTGAGAGTGCTAGGCCTTTTCTCATTGGAACGGCGAAGCATGAGGGGTGACTTGATAGTGGTTTCTAAGATGATCAGGGGAATAGATAGAGTAGACAGTCAGAGACTTTTTCCCCGGGTACAACAGAGTGTTACAAGGGGACATAAATTTAAGGTGAAGGGTGGAAGGTATAGGGGGCTGTCAGGGGTAGGTTCTTTACCCGAAGAGTGGTGGGGGCATGGAATGCACTGACTGTGGGAGTGGCAGAGTCAGAATCATTGGTGACCTGTAAGCGGCAATTGGATAGGTACATGGATAGATGCTAAAGCTAGGACAAATGTTCGGCACAACATTGTGGGCCGAAAGGCCTGTTCTGTGCTGTATTGTTCCATGTTCTATGTTCTTCTGAACTCAAATGCAAGGTAATTGAGTGCGATCTTGACAGTGCAGAAGTTCAACATCCTGGTTACTATTCTTCTCCTTTTACTTCTTCCTTTCTTTCTCATTCTCAACTGAAAATTTTGATTCATGCTACAGCATGGTTTTCAATTCACCAGCAGTCCTCCATTACTTGTCAGTCTCCACATTCTAAACTGTCTTAGATAAATCATCATGAGAGACATCACGATTGAACATCATCGTTAATGTAAACCAAATGATTTCCATCAGTGACTAAAAGTGGAAACCTTTTTTTGATTAAGTAATGGGAAGATGGAGCCATTGTCTTTGGTTTCCTTCTCTCTGGCAATTATCAGAAGCTGAACTGGATGAAACCCTGTTGACAAATTTGACGTCTGGTACATAGAATCACACAACATGGAAACAAATGCTTCGGTCTTGTCCTATCTGCCTGCTCCTTGCCCATCACCTTCCAAACCTTGCCCATCACCTTCCAAACCTTTCCTATCCAAGTTCTTATCCAAATGCCTTTTGTCCAACTAGTCCCTGCCTCAGCTCAGTTTTGTCTGAAAGCCTCAGCCATGCCTTTGTTGTCTCCATACTTTACTGTTCCAACAGACTCCTTGCCATCTTCTTTGTAAACTTAAGGTTATCCAAAACTGTGCGGCCCATGACCATCACTTCAAATCCCATTTGTCCATCACCCTGTGTCTGTGGGCCTACATTGACTTTCAGTTAACAGTGCCTTGATTTAAAAATTCTCATCCTTTTCTGATCCCGATATGGCATTACCCCTCTCTATTTTTGTAATGCCTGCGACCCTACTAGATATGTATGCATCTAATTCTAGTCTTTTGAGCATCCCTAATTTTAACTATTTTAGCACTGGTGGTTATTCCTTCAACTACCATTGGGCAATGCTCCTTTAAAACCCTCTCTCTCTCCACCCCTTTCCTCCTTTAAGATATAATTTAAAACCACTTCCTTTTCCAAACTGTTGGTTTTCTGCCTTACTTTGTTTAATGTGGGTCAGTGTCAAATTTTGTTTCATAATGTCCCTACAAAGCACCTTAAGACATCACGTTATGTCAAAAGCACTATGAAAATATGAGTTATTGTTCTGTTGTTGACTATCTCTTCTCATAACCAAGATCTGTTGCAGCATTCTAACTACCAGCCTGCTTAAGATCAAACAGGCACAGCATAGACCAGGATTTAAACACAGTACCTTTCTGATTTGTATTGTTAAAATGCCAAACCACACCATGGGAAAAAAGTACAGTTAGCTATTGAGTGTACTGTAACTTCGTATTTTCAATCGTAACCATAATTATACCACTTTGTTTCACATCTGAAACACCTCAATTAAGAACTAATTTTCATTAATCACATGACTGGCATACTGGCTGTATGCTACAGAAAGAATAGGGAGGCTTTAGAGAGGCTTACATTGTAGATTCACAATATGCTTATGATAACAAAATGCGAATTTAAAAAAATGAAAAATTGGCTATTTTTTCATAAGAACAACTGACATTAATTATTTGGCAGAAGGTCTGTTTTCTGCATGCATCTTCTCTTTCAACATATAAATATAGAGCAAAAGTGTGGAAATTATTAAAATCGTAGCATTATTTCATTGAGTATTGTATGCGTATTGTCACCAAACAGTGCCGTATCCATTACTGAAAAGATTTAAGAGGATGTAAATATGGTTGAAAACAAACTGAATTTGATCTTCCAACATATAACCAACCAAATTAAAAGCAGCAGCAGCAGCCTCAAAATTAATTATTTAATGGACATTCTGGGGAAAAGAAGCTTGTGAAGAATTGTGCATTGTTATCAGCAGCATCATATGTAAACATTCTGGTGTCATGTTCTCATTTGATTTATTTTGTGTATTTTACCAAAAAATATATTTTTAAAGCAATTAGGGGAAGAGAGTTGTTGGTACTATACTGACTTCATGGTACTTCTCGAGAGCAGGAGAGGTCACAACCCATCCTCTGCATGTTCCACACACTGTGCTCCATTAATATCATTAAAGAAAAATATGCAGGCTGATATCAGTCTGCTGTACCTCAATAAATCGGTGTACAGTGCCACTGGAAGAACAGAATTTCTCCTCTGAATGTTTGAAGGTGAGATGCCCTGTAATGACAAAATTCTCTGAATATGCAACTGCTTCAGTTCACATGAACGGGAGCAGGCTGTTCAAGTTCAAATATCTTCTGACCATTCCTGAAACGTACCTCAATTTTATTAATCCAGCTTTGTTCCTTAAATCTTGATACTATCTTTGTCTAACAAACTTGGAATTGCAGTTTCAGCTGATTCAACATTTACATCGTTTTACAGGAGAGTGGTTAATTTTTATTTTCATTCATAATGGCTCAGATCCAACGTTAAGATTATATTCTTTTCATGCCATCATTGGAAGCATACTCCATATCTACCCTATTAAATGCTTTATTAATTTAAATACCTTGATTAGATCTCTACTCGGCTGCTTGAAGGTAATCCAAACAAGATTTATGCTGATGAACTGATTAACTATTAGCCTGGAATCCTTCTGGTGAATATAATCATCCTGAGTGATTTTATTGCAGCTCATAGTAGCAAAAACCATGGCAGCCTCGCCAACACGGAGGAGACCCCAGGTCAGTTTCTTGGCAATGGTAAAATCTCCTCAATTAATTATGATAGTGTAAGGAAATGACATGAGATTGCGGTTGTGAGTGGCAGAATGTCAATTAGACATATTAATGGACTAATTAAGAGCAATCATCCTGAGCCCACCACAATTCATTGGGCTCAGAGAATAAATCAGAGCTGCTTGTTACCTGCATTTCCTGGAGGTTACCTGGCAAACTTTGTCAAGAGATGTGACCTTGAGAAGGGGGACCTGCTGAATAATCACTCCATTCAAACCACCAGCCTCCTCTGTCCCCACCATTTACTGTGACCAGCAAACCACCATCCTAAACCTGGACTCACTATCTTTAGCTTGGGCTCCCTTGACAATCTTGGTCTTTGGTAGGTGCATTGTCAGCTGCTTTCACTATTCCCAATGACACTAACAAATAATAGAGAGCTGCTGGGCTCAGATTGGTTGGCACAAGGCAGGAGGGAGGACTTCCTATAAAGACTGTCTTTTTATTTTTAATTGTGGACAGAAAATAAACCAAGGATGGCCAGAGGATTGCTGCATGTTTTGAAAGCAAATAATCTGACACTCATTGTATGTACGTTTTAGACTACTGCTTGTTCAAGCAGTAGTAAAAATGTGGTTGCAGATGAAGTGGAGCTGAGGGGCTGTATGAAGATGGAACTTTGAATAGTACTGCTGATCTATGGACTAGTGATTAATGACAAAGGCCTTCTGTGATCGTGTGATAGGTTCTCAAGTTGCAGAACCCTTTTGGTCTTGGAAAAACATACAGAGAAGCCTTCAGAACATCTTAGGAGCTTTCTCTGTTCTCTGCAGTAAAATCCGCTATAACTCTGAAGAAAACTAGTTGATCTTTCCTTCAGCTGTTGCTGAAAGTTGTGACATTTAATTCATAAACAAGAAACTTTATAAGATAAACAGTCACCCTGTGCTGTTTGGACACCAGCAAAAGCCACGAGAGAAAGAAGACCAATAAGTAGCAATATGACGAGCACAAAAATCTCAACAACCTTGTGAACAGGAATGAATGAATTGCCTGTCTACATTTTCCCACTTTCCAACATATCCATGTTATTTCTTGTATGTGAGAAAGGGGAGTTTTTTTTAATGGGATTAGAATTGAGTAGCAGAGTTATACACTGACTTTTCATAATTTTTTTTATATTTAGCTAGAGTCTAATTACGTATAATAATATTAATTGTAGTTAAGTACAGAAATGTGGTCGATGTTTTCAGTCAACCTGCATCTAAAACAGAGGTAAAAATGCAAATTTTAAAATTCTTTGACTTTTGTGACAACTCCAGAAATAGTGAGGCTTTATTTCCAGCACACTTTTCCTAGTCAGGCATTACATTCTCTCACTGTGGGCCTGAATTATGGGGAAGTTGCAATGGCCATCCAAGTGCCAGAACCCCTCCATGGAATAATGGTGGCTCCATGCTAGCTCTCTATCTGGAAGGAATTTCATTGATGTGGTCGCTGAAGATTGTTGGTCGTAGGTCACTATCCTGAAGAACTCTTGCAGAAATGATAAACAAAGGTCACTGAACCTGAAAAATTAACTCTGTTTTCTCTTCACCACCAAATGCTGGCAGACTGCTGAGTTTCTCCAGCAATTTCTGCTTTTGCCCCTGCAGAGATATCCTTGGACTGAGATGAGTAAACTCCAATAATCACAACCATCATGCTTGTGGCAAGAATAACTACAACAGGTGTAGGGATTTCCTTGATTCCCACTGACTCCAATTTGCTAGAACTCCTTGATCCATATTTGTTTGAATGTTATCTTGATGTCAAGGACAGTCACCCTCACATCACAAGCTCAGCTCCTTTGTCCAGCTTTAAACCAATGAGGTGAGCAACTGAATGGCCCTGGCGTAACCCAACTGAGCATCAGTGAATAGATTATTGCTTTGCATTTGCCACTTGATAGCATGTTTGATTATCCCTTTCACATAAAAGGGTATATGTTTGAATGAATTATTTCTTAAATCAATACTGGTCATCATCAAAAGCTCTTTCAAGTCTTGAGAGGAGAGGCCAGTTGTGAAAAACCAAAATAATTGATTGTCCAGGCTTTCATAACACAGAAGATTGAAGAGTGAGTACATAGTAATATGGCGTCAAAATATGCAAATGCATGATTTCCAATTCAATGAGTCACCCTCTAATTTAATTAGCAAATTTGAATGTAAAAGGAAAAACTCCAGTACGCATTTGCACTGAATTGCGTCAGTAGATGACTTGCTGCCACAGATTTATCCTGCATCATTCAAATTCACACTTGCAAAAGTCACAAGATGCTTGCTTAGGTGTCTATACTTTCATTAATGAGGATGAATTTTGAAAATGATCAGTTTCTTTCTTTTCCCACTTCCTTGCTTGCCAAAATTTTCTTCTTGAGAATGCTACTGTACTGACTCAGAGTTAGCAATCCTGGTCTTGTGTGATCCCTTCCACTTTAAGTTCACAGTTTCAAGTAGTCTCAATAGATAGGCATCAGATGCTAATACTTCTCTGAAGAAAAGAGATGTAATGTAATTTCCACACTACTTTTGGAATGCCTTGGTGAGAGCAAATCAATTTATAAAATGAATAGAGGATTTTTTTCCAAAATGCTTTTTTTAAAAAAAGAATAAAGACACAAAACACAAGAACTTTTAAGAACAGTAAAATGATGGACTTGTTCTGATATCAACACAACTATCCATTTTATCAATAAATTCTTCAACTTCTTCTTTCTCTAGCAATGAGGTTAATTATTTTAATTTATATTGTTCACCTTCAATGGCCTTCACTCTTAAGGCTTTACACAATCTATCATCTTGTTTGAAAGTTTTATTTTCATTCTAATTTCAAACTTTATAATTTTAAATTGTGTTCCCTCTTATTTGAACCCTGCACAACAAACAATTTCCATCATAGCTTTGAAAACTTTGGACCAACCATCTGCAACTTTCTCTTTAGAAATAAGACAACCTTATTTCCTCATTTTATTATTGTTCAAAGGAATTGTATCCTTCTTATGGCTAGGTGAATGTTACTCTAAATGGATGATAATGCATTGTAAAACAAACAACCAATGAAATCTTTTGTGACTAATCCATTTGATAATGCAATTATAAATAAATTATTTTCTTATATTTCTTCAAGTTGGCATTGATAATATCAGTTTATTAGTTTTATCTATTATTACACACAGCTCTCTTTCCTGATTATATATCCATTCAACTTAACATATTTTGATTCCTTATTCTCATTCTTAATTATTGTATGCTTACCTCCACTGAATTGCATCAATTGCACCTATTTTTCACCTTTGAATCAAATTTTTTGAGCATTTTCAATGTTTTTCAGCATTGCAAGATTCTCCACAAAATATCTCCTTTGGAATTGCCCTAAACCATACATCTTCTCAGAAATAATTGATCAGAAAAACACAGGAAAAGCAATAATTTCTATTTGATGTGCACAGCCACCATCAAAAACACAATTATGGGCAATGATGACAGAGGCCCATGTGTGAGGTAGTTAGCTTTGACTGTTTTGGGATAACTGCATGATCTATAATACATTCAGAGTAGCTAAACACAGACAGCAATCAGGATAAGAAATTCTGAATACCCAATAATTAGTAGAAACTTCCTTACATATGTTTGTAGCTTTCCCTAATGAAACACTGAATTAATTGCAAACAAATAATGCTGGAGAAACTCAGCAGGTTAAACAGCATCTGTGGAGAAAGAGCAGAGTTAAAGTTTCAAGGTCAATCTCACTCCTCTTTTTTTGTGCCATAAGATTTTATAAATTAAGGTAAAGGCAGAATTTGGTAATGGTTGAGAACAAATTAATCCAAGAAATCCGTGAAAACAATTAATTGCTATTTCCAGTGTGACTCTACACAGGAATTATCCAAGAATCAGGCATCAAGTATTTGAAGCAAAACAGATTATTCTGGGTTCTATAGGATAAGGATAAACAGCAAGAAAATATTCTATTAGTGGCTAAAGACGTAAGCCAGCCATAACTAGATAGAGGCTGTACCTCAACAAGTATATGCCATTGATTGACTGGACTGTTGGTCAGAAACTTTTGAGAAAGCAGACAAAAATAGGGTCAAAGAATATGAAAAGAAAATTCCACCTGCTTTTGATTTGGAGGATGATAACCTGTCACCATCTTTAAAGAGAATGTTTCTCCCCTATGAAGTTCCAGGGCTTTCATAAGCACTGATGCCATTAGGACTAGGTCTTCAATAAAAAACGTGTAAGGATCTTTGGACATTGAGAATGATAAATTCTTTGTATTCAGAAAAGCCGTATATTTGTAACTTACAGGATCTGAACATTATTGCATTCTGCTGAGGAAACCAGGAGTTCCTGACCAAAAGGTCCAAGAATTATTACAGCCATCTGCAGATAGGAACCTGGCTATAAAGAAGAGCATTATCTAGAAACTGTATAACCAATTTGCTCAGCCATCCTCGCTAATATTAAAGCTACTGTAAAAGGATTTACAGACATAAAATATAAATCACATTGTAATGTGATATATGTATTAAGTATCAAAAGACAATTGATGGAAATAGTAGTAATTGATTTGAAGATATGGGACAGAGATCAGAATATGTAATTATTGCATTTCTAGATATGGTGACCAGGTTTAACATATCCATGGTGATAAATAATAAGGACAGATGAACTATCGTGGACAAAGTAATGGGAAAGCAGCAAAACTCTTAAGATAAAGAGAAAGTGAATTTGCGAATGGGCGAATTTCAGGATATCAGAATTTAAATATCACAGCTATGTATATGCTGCAGAAAACCTGTTCAGCAATGGCTTGTGCAAAAGAAATCATGCAATAATTAATTAAATGTTTTACAGAATATTGGCAGATCAGCTAAACTGTAAGCTACAAATGCCGCTGGGCATGGACAGTACATGCAAAAAATTCCTTACAGTTGTTTGGGTAGCATAGCCCATACCATTTGTTATATAAAGTCATAAAGTCAGAGAGATGTACAGCATGGAAACAGACCCTTTGGTCCAACTTGTCCATGCTGACCAGATATCCTAAATAAATCTAGTCCCATTTGCCAGCATTTAGTGCATATCCCGCTAAACCCTTTCTATTCATATTACCATCCAGATGACTTTTAAATGTTGTAATTGTACCAGCTTCCACCACTCCCTCTGGCAGCTCATTCCATGCATGCACCATCCTCTGCATGAAAACATGCCTTTTTGGTCCCTTTTAAATCTTTTCTCCTCACCCTCTAGTTCTGAATTCCCTCACCCTGAGATAAAGACTGTCTATTTACCCTATCCATGCTTTTATAAATCTCCACATGGTCATCTTTCAGCCTCTGATACTCCACGGAAAACAGCCCCAGCCTATTCAGCCTCTCCCTATAGCTCAAACCCTCCAACCCCGGTAACATCTTTGCAAATCCTTTTTGAACCCTTTTAAGTTTCACAATATCTTTCCTATATGGTCAGAAACCAATACTGCATAACAAGCCTTTGACTGAAGAAGGAAGGATGATCAGTCTAATATTTTTCATCAATCTAAATATATTACATGTTGGTGCTGAGGGTCTAAAAATAAAATAGGAGAGCATTAGGACATAACACCAAACCATGTGGGGGAGATCTCAGAGCTGGCGTCATGTTTGACTATAATAGAGATGAATACATGAAATGGAAAAAGCCAGAAAAATTTATTGGATTTTATAGGAAATCAACATGGATATCAGACTTTAGATGTACATTCCTCATGAGCAATTGAGATGACTTATTAATTTCAAACATGGGAGATCATGTTGGTGAAGAAGGACCATGTAGTTCCCACACATATGAGTATTATATGTTGGAATCAGAGAGGCAGAATTTAAGAGCTTATGAAATGCAAACCGAGATATGTACTGATCATAAAGGACACAAAGAAATCATCTCATTTGCCTAAAGTAAGTTCATGGGTAGTTAACAGGCCAGCAGAATCAGATGGCTGAAGAGTGGCCATGGTAGCGCTATGTGCAGGCAAACCTACAGGATAATTTCAACACTGGCTAAATGTTTGATATGAGAGATAAAAAGTGATGGCCATGGATTGGCAGGGGGTTACAGAATCAGAATATAGGAGAAGCCCTTCAGCCCATCAAGGCTGCACCAAAAAAACCTTCTCTAAGTCTATATTAATCCCACTTTCCAGCATTTGGCCCATAGTCTTGAATGTTATGACATTTTAAGTGTTCATCCAAGTACTTTTTTAAAAAATTGTGAGATTTCCCACCGCATCTACCAGGCACTGCATTCCAGATTCCCAATACCTCTGGGTGAAAAATGTGTTTTTCAAATACTGTCTAAACCTTGCACCTCAAAATTATGCCCCTTCATTATTAACCCTTCAACTAAGGGGAACCGCTGCTTTCTATCCACCCTGTCCATGCCCCCTTATTATCCTGTACACCTCAATCAGGTCCTCTCTCAGCCTTCTCTACTATAATGAAAACAACCAGAGCTTACACATCCTCTCTTCATTGTTAGACTGCTCCATCCCAAGCAACGTTGTGGTGAATCTCCTCTGCACGCTCTACCGTGTGACCAGAATGACACACAGTACTTCACCTGTGGCCTAACCAAATTTCTGTAAAGCTCCAACATAACCTCCTTGCTCTTGTAATCTATGTCACAGCTGATAAAATCAAGATGTATAGGCAGGTATATGAGAATGGAACACTAGAAAATATGAGATCCAGCACACAACCAGTGGATACATTTCAGAGGAAAAGATTATGTACAGTGGAGAAGCTTTCTGACAGATATCCTGACAGTAGTACTCCAGAAGAATCTTATTATGAGGAAAGAGGCTGTAGCTGGACAAGGCAACAGGGTACAGTGGATAATGGAGAGCCTTTGCATATAATGGATAAAAATAGAAGTTCCCATGATCTAAAGATATTTGTAGCTACTACTAGAATGGAAGATGTGGTGATAATGAAGGCAAAGTTACAGAACTGGAAAGAATTTAGAATAACTTCAGAAGCTGATGATCTGCTTTCTAACACAGGTGGATCCCATCAGAACACAAACACTTAGTCCTTGGCTAGTTGGGATGTAAAGACTTTATGGACTATTTGGGAGGAAGTGATAGGAGGGTAGATCTCTCCTTATGATGGGAAAGTAATTCTAAATATCTGTAGAGGTGTGTATCAAGGATGTATATACAATTATAAAGTTGGAGGCGGACAATGTGCAGTACAAAAGGAATATGAAAGTATACAGTTTAAAAATCCTTGAGGCATGAGAAAGGATTTAATCTGAGACCAACTGCTATTTAATTGATATATTATATGTTGAGCAGTAGTGAATATTGCAAATCTCTAAGTTCTCAGTATCTCGATATTTATCTCCAATATTTGTTGCGACCGGATGCTTTACCCTTTCAGTGACAGACAGTCTGTGCCTGAGTTCATTGTTTCTAAACTTGTTCATTTCAAGTATCCACTGTATTTAACTGCATACCATCAGCAGGAAACCTGATCTATCCTTTTCTGGCCCAAAATGAATAACCTCACACTTTTATAAAGATTGCATTTTATATCTGAAGTTTAGTACAAACACCTTTCCCTGTCCAGAAGCTACCTTCCTAATCAGGGTGGCACAGAGGTTAACACTACTGCCTCACAGCACCAGGGACCCGGGTTCGATTCCAACCTTGGGAGACTGTCTGTGTGGAGTTTACATATTCTCCCCCTTGTCTGCGTGGGTTTCCTCCGGGTGCTCTGGTTTCCTCCCACAGTCCAAAGATGTGCAGGCCAGGTGAATTGGCCATGCTAAATTGCCCATAGTGTTAGGTGTATTGGTCAGAGGGAAATGGGCCTGGGTGGGTTATTCTTTGCAGCGTTGGTGTGGACTTGTTGAGCTGAAGGGACTGATTCCACACTGTAGGGAATCTAATCTTGGTTATTTTCTTGAAATAAAAGCAAATAAACAAATGAACATAAATCACCAGGGCAACAAACTCTTTGTTTTTGAAACCCACTATCAAGTCACCCAGTTAAGGAACTAAAACAAATAATTAGTTCCAAGCAGTGTTCCCAGGGGGCAATACAACAACAACAAAAATAAAAGAAAAGATAGGAGGAGGTGATAAAACTGTGAAAACTTTTGCTCCCTCAGCTATCCCTTCTTCCCAGAATTTGTTTTTTTTTCTAAAACTCAATCTTAAGGACTACTTCATTTGTCTCATTTTATTCCTCCACATTTTTAACCTTGGTTGCATCACGCAAAAAATAAGTCTTTTTTTAACTTTCTCAATAAAATGGTGTGGTGTACCTAATGGAGATGCTTCATAACACATCTAAATGTGGAAAATAACCTATTTGCAAAATTTATCTTGGTTATTAAATTATCAAATAAATGAGGCAGTTTACTTTTTGGCTGTCAGGGCTAGACATAAAAAAACAATTTTTCAGTTTTGAAGTCATAGAGTAAAGAAACAAACAAGTGCAAGAAGTTTCTCAGCTTGGGATGGAGGGGTAGAAAGAGTTAAGGCTCTAGGACCATGAGGTTCTTCATGAAGAAGCCAATATGGATGTCAGCATCAGAAGATGGAGGACAGCGGATTGGAGAATGTGCTGCTTAATAGAGGTTTCTTCATCCTTCCAAGATGAGGTTCAAGTGGGAAAAACCTTTAGGCTTCCACCTTGCTGACTGCCATTTCAGTCACAATGATATCACATGAAAAGGGTCTGAATAACATATTTTGAAACTATTAAGCTTATAATTTATAAATTTAAAAAGTTATACAAAAGAAATGTTTTCTGGCTTCCTCCTGATACTTTGATATGAGCTGGGTGAGGAAATTGTTTAATGACAAATCCTGATTTCCCTGCTTTTTTGCTGGTTTTGAAACAGCAAGCTGATGTATAGCTGATGTCTCCAAGCGTGTAAATAAAGGACAAAGTGAGGATTATTTCGCACCCAAGCATGCTATACTATCAGATTATAACTGAAGTGGGGTTCAATCTAATTCCATCCTTTGATCTCTTTCTAATAATATACCTACCTAGTAAGGACTATTGCTCACCTTGAAAATGTTAAACTAATACAACAACCAGGTGGATATCTTGTGAGGGAAACTAAAACTAGGGGACATAGTTAAAAAATAAGAGGCTACCCAAAGACAGGAAGTAGGTCTTCAGGATGGGTCTTCAATTATTTTTTCAAGCTGGAATTGCGATTCAACTGTCTTGAATCCAAAGTGGATGATCTCAGGTTTCCCCACATTGAAAGCCATCTGTTGATTTAAAGGACTCCCTTCATTATGCTGTAACCCTTGGTAACTTCCTCTTTTCATCTACAGAACAGACTGCATTTCCTCACATAGTGCCATCTGCAAACTGGAAACAATACTTCTCACCTTTTTCAGTCTGTCATTTCTTAGAGAACATACCGATAAAGATCATGAAGAGGAGGAGTAGAAGCAAGTCATGATCTGCTTCACCATTTAATGAGATCATGGCTGATCTGATAATGCTTAACTCTGCTTTCCTGTTTTTTTCCCCATAACCTATCATCCCTTTACCGATCAAATACTTTTCTAATACAGCTTGAAAATTCTTAATGATCCAGCCTCAACAAAAGAATTCCATAGATTCACTACTCTCAGAAGAAAATCCTCCTTATTAAACAGGTGACCTCTAACTTGGAGATTATGCGATAAAGTCCTCGATGTTCCTACAAGAGGAAATAGCCTTTTCACATCCTGTCAAGCTCCTAAGAATTTTATGTGCTTCAATAAGGTTTCTTCTTATTCTTCTAAGCTCTAATAACTACCAGCCCAACACAGTCAACCTCTCTTCATAAGAATATCTCCCATACCTAGTATCAGCTTTGTGAAATTTCACTGGACTGCCTAAATTGTCAACTATTCCCAATATTCTATGGGTAGTCTAACTAGTGCCTTGCATAGTTTCAGCAAGACTTCCCTATATTTATACTCCATTCCCTTTGAAATAAAGTCCTACAGTCTATTTGCCTTCTTTATTACTGTATGAACTTGTATATTAGCTTTTTAAGATTCATGATTCATTCCTTCATGGAACAATCTCCAAATTTCTCTGTGCTGTAGCTTTCCACTTAAATGTTATTTGGCTTTGCTATTCTTCCTCCCAAAAGACTTAACCTCACCTTTCCCACATTATTTTCTATCTGCCAAGGTTTTGCCCACTCACTTAATCTGATTCTATAACTGACTCAGTTGTTATATCATTTCTTTATCTCCCACATATTTTTGTGTCATCTGCAATCTTGGCAATAATACCTTCTAATTAATTGAGGCTCCAGTACTGATCCCTATGGCACTCAATGAAATGCAGTTTGCCATCATGAAATTTTCCTTTATCCCAAAATTATCTATTAATTAGCCAATCCTCTATCTATGCTAATATATGACACCCAACACCATGGGTTCTTATCCTATTAAGTAGCCCTATATGCAGAACCTTATCAAATGTATTTCGAGATCTAAATATATTACGTCAATTGGTTCCCCTTTATCTACACTGCTCATTAAATACTCAAAGAATGTTAATAAATCTGTCAGACACGATTACTTATTTATGAAATGACTCTAACACTTCATGATTATAATATGTAATTCAAAATGGTCTACTATTATATCCATTTTAGAAAACATTACCAATCTCTCAAGACAGATTTAAGCTAACTGGCCCATAATTAGCTTTCTTTCTGTCTTCTTGCCATTTTGAACAAAGGTGTAACATTGGCTACTTTCCAATCCACTAGCACTTCTCCAGAAATTAAGGATTCTTAGAAGAGTATTACCAGCCCCTCTATAGCTTCTTGCTCTAATATCCTAAGATGCAACCCATCAGGTCCAGGAGACTTGGCTTTTGCCTCCACATATTTCTCAGTATTTTTTTTCTAACGATACTTAGTGCATTTATCTTTCTCCTTGTGTCCCTTGATTATTTACTATATTTTGAATGCTATTAGTGTCTTCTCCTATGAAAACTTATGCAAAGTATTTAATTTCCTCAACCATTTCCTGATTCCTCATTATTATTTCCCTAGCCTCATTCTCTAAGGGATCTATGTTCACATTGGCTTTTCTCTCCCCTTTAACATATTTCAAGAAGCTCATACTGTCCATTTATATTTATTGCTAGTTTTATTCATAATTTATTTTCTTCTACTATTTTTGGTCTTTTGTTTTAGTTGGCTTTTAAAGTTTCCCAACACTTTGGCTTACCATTAAGTTTTGACAAATAGCATTAACTTGAAGGGGAAAAGAAACTTATGAACTCCCTTACTAACCATTGTTGGTTTATCCCCTTCCTCAAATCTTTCTTCCTTACTTGGACATACCTTTGCTGTGAGTCGTAAATCATGTTCTTAAATGTCTGCCAGTGTTCAACTATCTTTTCTGTTAAATCCTGTTCCAATTTCACTCCAGCTAACTCTGCTCTCATTCCTATACTAACTATGTTGGAAACAGTTGTTTCCAACCCAAATATCTCACACACAAACTGAATTCTAAATTTTACCATGCTATGGTTGCTTTGGTAGGGTATCTTTTTTCAAACTTGCATCATTACATATTAGCAGATCCAAAACAGACCGTCCCGTGATAGGACCCACCACATATGCTTCAAGAAAACTGTCCCAAATACATCTCGTGAAAGCTTACTCATGGTGGTCTCTACCAATTTGATTTTCCTGAACTAGAAGGATGTTGTGAAATTTGAAAGGGTTCAGAAAAGATTTAGATTAGATTTTTTAGATTAGACTTAAAGTGTGGAAACAGGCCCTTTGGCCCAACAAGTCCACACCGACCCGCCGAAGTGCAACCCACCCATACCCCTACACTTACCCCTTACCTAACACTACGGCCAATTTAGCATGGCCAATTCACCTGACCCGCACATCTTTGGACTGTGGGAGGAAACCAGAGCACCCGGAGGAAACCCACGCAGACACGGGGAGAACGTGCAAACTCCACACAGTCAGTCGCCTGAGAATGTTTACAATTTACAAGAAAATTTACCTGAAAATTTACAAGAATGTTGCCAGGGTTGGAGGATTTGAGCTACAGGGAGAGGTTGAATCGGCTGGGGTCTTCCCTGGAGCGTCTGAGGCTGGGGGATGACCTTATAGAGGTTTATAAAATCATGAGGGGCATGGATAGGATAAGTAGACAAAGTATTTTCCCTGGGGGGGGGGGTGGGAGTCCAGAACCAAAGGGTATAGGTTTAGGGTGAGAGGGGAAAGGTATAAAAGAGACCTAAGGGGCAACTTCTTCATGCAGAGGGTGGTACATGTATGGAATGAGCTGCCAGAGGAAGTGGTGGAGCCTAATACAATTGTAACATTTAAAAGGCATCTGGATGGGTATATGAATAGGAAGGGTTTGGAGGGATTTAGGCCGGGTGCTGACAGGTGGGACTAGATTAGGTTTAGATATCTGGTCAGCATGGACAAGTTGGACCGAAGGGTCCGTTTCTGTGCTGTACTTCTCTATGACTCTAAGATTAAAGTCAGCTTTGAATATTGTCCTGCCTTTTAAAAATGCCCTCTTTATCTTCTGATTTATTTCTTGTCCTACAGTACAGCTATTGTTAGGAGGCCTAAATACTAAATACTACCAGTGTCCTTTTCTCCTTATTCTGACCGATACCCATGCAGATTCTACATCATCTGATGCAAGATCATTTCTTATTGTTTTACTTATTCTATTTTGTATGAACGAAGTTACCCTACCACCCTTCTGTTCTTGCCTGTCCTTTTGCTGTATCACACACTGTTATCCTTTCCAGGTTTATCTTCCATTTCACAATGATTGAGTGCAAGCAAACAATATTAAAATGAGAAAATCTGCTATTTATCTTCAATGAATACCAGATGCCAGTTTGTCTGCTAGGCTGTGATGACTAATGCATTAAATTAAGGTTGTTGGGGAAATGGAAAAGATAGTAAAAATAAAAGCATGGGTTCTGCGATTCACCTACCCTAGGAAGTACAAGCTTAACTAATTTAAAAATTATTTTTGTGGTTCTGAAGCCCATCTCTAGCATTGAAAAGTGACAGAAATCTGCTATATTCAAGGAACAATTTATGGAGCAGATAAATCTCTTTCAGATACCTCCTTTATTAAAGCAATTGGTAGGTGTTTCAAAGGCACCAGAATGGTACGGAGGACATAAAATCCCCATTAAGGTGACTTTCAGGTATTCTTAAATAAAATTCTAATAGAGAATGTACCAGGATGAAAGATAGCAAATGTACTGGCCACTGTGACTGCACTACATTCACAAAATAACAATTTGTCACTGAGTGGATGGTCACATTGGCTTTGGGAGTAAGATCCATGGCAGTGACAGTCAGGTATACATATATTTCTGGTACAGAGTTCATGTTATATGTTAAAAATATTTACCACTAGCACTTCTATTCAGTGGCCTAATCCTCAATTTCCAGAGACATCATAAAGTGGCCCCCATTTTGAACAGAGCAACGAGGAGAGAAGGCGGAGAGAAGCGAGGGCTGCCGAGTAGGTCAGTTTTTCCCACTTAAAAAGGGACTTATCTCGAGAGTCAGGCCTCCATTTTGAAGTTTTTAAGTGGGTGCCATGGGACAGTGAGGTGAGGAACAGTCAGCGAGTGCTGCTGGGGTTGCGTGGCTGCGAGGCTGGTGCAGAAGGGAGGGCTTCAGATACTTAGACCATCGGGATGCCTTCTGGGGAAGGTAGGACCTGTACATGAAGGACGGGTTGTACCTTAACTGGAGGGGCACAAATATCCTGGGTGAGAGATGTGTTTGTGTGGTTTGGAAGGGTTTAAACTAGTTTGGCAAGGGGGTGGGAACCAGAGCTACATATCTAAGAGGGGGTTAGTTGTAGATGGGGCAGTGATAGGATGTAGTGAATCTATCTGGAAGGTTTTTCACCTGATGAAACAAAGAGATCGGTTAAAGTGAGTCTGCTTTAATGCAAAGAGAATCAGAAATAAGAGTGGTGAACTTAGAACATGGATCAGTACTTGGGGCTATGATGTTGTGGCCACAATGGAGATGTGGGTTTCACAGGGGCAGGCATGGTTGCTGGATGTTTCAGGGTATAGAACATTTAAAAAGAAGAGGGAGGGTGAAAAAAGAGGAGGAGGTGTAGCATTGCTAATCAGAGAGTGCATCACAGCTACAGAAACGAAGGTTGTTGAGGAAGGTTTGTCTACTGAGTCAGTATGGGTAGAAGTTAGGAACAGCAAGGGAGCAGCCACCCTAATAGCAGTGGAGAGACTGAAGAACTTATGGTCTTATGGTCTTAACTCAAAGGCTGGCAGGTTTTAGAAAAATGCAGATGTAGCAGGGTTGTTATTACGGGTGACTTCAACTTTCCCAATATTGACTGGAACCTCCTTCATGCAGATGGTTTGAATGGAGCCATTTTTGTCAGGTGTGTTCAGGAGGGTTTCCTTACTCCGTAGGTAGACAGGCTGATGAGGGGAGAGGCCATTTTGGATTTGATGCTCGGCAATGAGCCAGAACAGGTGTCAGATCGCGTGGTGGGAGAACACTTTGGTGACAGAGACCACAACTGCCTCACATTTACCATAGCCTCAGAGAGGGAAAGGAGCAGTTACCAAGGAAAGATATTTAATTGAAGAAAAGGAAATGATGATCTTATCAGACAGGAGTTGGGAAGTACAGACTGGGAGCAATTGTTCCACAAAAAGGGCACAACAGACATGTGGAAACTGTTTAAGGACCAGTTGTTGTGAGTGATGAACAAATTTGTTCTTCTGAGACAGACAAGAAGGGTTAAGATTAAGGAGCCTTGGATGACAAGAACAGAGGAGTTTCTCATCAAAAGGAAGAAGGCAGCTTATGTAAGGTGGAGGAGGAAAGAATCTAACACAGCTTTACAGGATTATAGGCTTACTAGAAAGGAGCTCAGAAATGGACTGAGGAGAGCCAGGAGGGAGCACGAGAAAGGAAGGATTATGAACACAAATGCATTTTACTCATATGTGAGGAATAAGAGAATGATCAAGAATAGCGGAGGGAACTTGTACATGGAGTCTGAGTAGATAGGGGAAGCCTTAAATAAGATTTCTGCTTCAGTTTTCAGTTAGTTAAGGGACCTTGTTGTGAATGAGAACTTTGAGGAGCTGGGAAACAGGCTTGAACAGATCAAGATTGATGAAGTTGATGTGCTGGAAACTTTGGCAAACATTAAGATTGATAAGCCCTCAGAGCCAGACCAGATTTATCCTAGGTTGCTCTGGGAAGCGAGAAAGGAGGTTGCTAAGCCATTGGAAAAAATCTTTGCTTCCTCACTCACCACGGGAGTCATACTAGAGGATTGGAGGGAGGCGAATGTTGTTCCTCTTTTCAAGAAGGGGAATAGGGAAATCCCTGGCAATTACAGACCAGTCAGTCTTAGTCTGTGGTTAGCGAGGTTTTGGAAAGAATTCTTAGGGATAGGATTTATGACAATTTGGATAAGCTTAGAGTGATTAAAGGCAGTCAGCATGGCTTTGTGAGGGGCATGTCATGCCTCACAAATCTTATTGAGTCCTTTGAGGAGGTGACAAGAGAGGTTGATGAAGGTTGGGCAGTGGATGTGGTGTATATGGGCTTCAGCAAGGCATTTGATAAGGTTCACCATGATAGGCTCATTTATAAATGAGTCCTGATGAAGGGCTTTTGCCCGAAACGTTGATTTTCCTGCTCCTCGGATGCTGCCTGACTGGCTGTGCTTTTCCAGCACACTCTAATCTAGACTCTGATTTCCAGCATCTGCAGACCTCACTTTTGCCCCATTCATAAAGTCAGGAGATATGGCATGCAGGGAGATTTGGCTCTCTAGATTCAGAATTGGTTAGCTGACAGAAGGCAGAAAGTGGTTGTAGATGGAAAATATTCAGCCTGGAGGTCAGTGTTGAGTGGTGATCCTCAGGGTTCTGTTCCTGGGCCTCTGCACTTTGTAGCTTTTATAAATGACTTGGATGAAGAGGTTGAGGAGTGGATTAGTAAATTTGTCAATGGCACAAAGGTTGGAGGTGCCATTGATAGTATTGATAGTGCCATTGACTGCAGTGCGACATAGACAGGACGCAGAGCCGGGCTGAGAAATGGCAGATGGAGTTCAACCTGGATAAATGTGAAGTGATGCATTTTGGAAGGTCCAACATGAATGCTGAATGTAGGATTAAAGACAAGATTCTCGGCAATGTGGAGGAACAGAGGGATCTTTGTGTTTAAGTTGCTACCCAAGTGGATAAGGTTGTTAAGAAAGCAAATTATGTTTCGGCTTTCATTAACAGGGAGATTGAGTTTAAGAGCTGCGACATTTTGCTGCAGCTCTACAAAATCCTGGTGAGACCCCACTTGGAATATTGTGTCCAGTTCTGGTTGCCCTAATATAGGAAAGATACAGAGACTTTGGAGAGGGTGCAAAGAAGGTTTACCAGGAGGCTGCCTGGACTGGAGGGCTTGTCTTACAAAGAGAGGTTGACTAAGCACTGACTTTTCTCTCTGGAGAGAAGAAGGAAGAGAGGTGACCTGATCGAGGTATACAAGACAATGAGAGGCATGGATAGAAACAATAACCAGAGACTTTTCCCAAGGACAGGATTGACTGGCATGAGGGGTCATAGTTTTAAGATATTAGGAGGAAGGTATAGAGGAGACATCAGAGGGGTAGGTTCTTTATGCAGAGAGTTGTCAATGTATGGAATGCGTTGACAGTGGTGGTGGTGGAAGCTGAGTCATTAGGGACATTTAAGCGACTGCTGGTCATGCACATGGACAGCAGTGAATTGATGGTTGCGTAGGTTAGGTTATTTTATTTTAGATTGGGAATAATCCTTGACACAACATTGTGGGCCAAAGGGCCTGTTCTGTGCTGTACATTTCTATGTACTATGTTGTATGTTCTAAAATAACAGGCATCACGTGCTGTGCTGAATATTGATTTCACTTGTCTCTTATACATTAAAATGAATAAGAAAAAAATTCTTATGCTTTCTATTCCCTAAATCTGATCTCCCATGGGTGAACAGTGCATCAAAGTGAACATTGATCAGAGGTAACTTTGCA
This sequence comes from Hemiscyllium ocellatum, assembly GCF_020745735.1. NCBI lineage: Eukaryota > Metazoa > Chordata > Chondrichthyes > Orectolobiformes > Hemiscylliidae > Hemiscyllium > Hemiscyllium ocellatum. The sequence continues at coordinate 60,698,623 of NC_083409.1, read as the reverse complement.
GCACAGATTCTCTAAGCAATATTCGTTCCAAGTATGATTCCCTACTGAAAGAAAGCTGACTTCGCAAATTTATCCACTGAGTCAGTTTTTACTTGCTTGGGTGCAACACAATGAAATAGTGAACAATTATATCTATTTCAATGAAGTATTTCTCACAATGTTTGTACATTACCATTTAGAAGTTCATTGTCTATTGCTGCCCTGTAACTCAACACTCAAATATTTGCAATTAACATGTATTTGCAAAAATCTCTTTATGGGAATGAAGACAGACCTGGGAATTTCTTGATGAACTGTTTTGTTGATATGCTGGACTGGATCATGTCCCTACAGAAATTAGGATAAAAACTGACTCTTTCAGAAATTCGAGGTTCTGCTGGTGGAAATCCAGCCATCAAAGGAGTGGGAGTTAGGGTGGATATTCCATGGAAAGTCTGCAAAATTTAAGAATGCATAAGTCTTAATAAAAGTAAAGGGTGAATTTCTAAATGTTCTGAGATTGATTCTCCTGGCCCAAGTTGGAGAAAGGAATAATGCCATTGCTTGAATTCATAAATGCAGCTTCCATGTACAACACACGTGCCGTGTGGCAGGAGGTAGCATTCATTTGCTGTGAGTGGAAACTTCCCCAACCCTAAATATCCATTTAACAATGTTGGAAGAAGTTTAATACCTCACCAGAATAACAAATGAATAACATACCAAATAATGTATTCACAGAGCATCAGCAGAGTATTCTCTACAACTACACTCGCACAATGATTTCTAATTAAAGGATTTGGAAATTGCAGCAGCCAATTTTGCTTTGTCTACTTGTTTGTGGAAAAGCCAGGTGACCGATCTTTTAGTGGGAGAGCACTTTGTAAACAGCAATGAGAATGCTTTTCCAGCACCACTCTAACCTAGACTTTGGTTTCCAGCATCTGCAGTCCTCACCTTTGCCTAGTTGATTTTAACATTACCGTGAATCCTATTGCAAGGATGCCTACCTTGAAGAAGTTCTCCTCCTCTTTCCACAAGAATCTCAGTGAATCTCTGTCTCACCGCAATCCCCAGGTCATCTCCTCTGCCCTGAAGCTCTTCAACAATGTCCTGAAACTGACTCACTACCACAGCCACATCTGCTTCCTGTGCTTGCCTCCACAGCTGACCTATCACCTCCATCCTCATCTCCATCCACCCATTGTACTCCTTGCGACCTTCCCCCACCCTCCTTTCTGACCTATTACCTCCATCCCACCCCCATTCACCTATTGAACTCTTTGCTACTTTCTCCCCAGCCCTACGCCTGCCACAACCCACTAACCCCCCAACCTCCATTATCTCTCCACCCTGGAGGCTCCCTGCTAACATTCCTGAAGGGCTTTTGCTCAAAACGTTGATTTTCCTGCTCCTTGGATGCTGCCTGACCTGCCGTGCTTTTCCTGTGATAAGTCAGGACGTGGCAAGAAGGTACTAAATCGGGGGAAGGCATACTACATAATAAATAGGCAAGACCTAGGGAGGCTCCGGAAAGTTTTACTCGGCTGTTGGAAGAACTGTTATTAGATAAGTCCACATTTGACATGTAGCAATTATTTAAAGAACTGCTGATGAGAGTTCAAGACTGTAATCTTCCAGCAAGGAGGAACGACAAAGATGGCAAGGTAAGGGACCTTTGGATAACAAGGGTGGTAATGAATTTATCCAAAAGGAAAAGGAATCACATGAAAGCTAAAATCAGACAGGGCCCTTGAGGAATAGAAGAAAAGCAGGAAAGTACTCAAGCAGGGATAGGAGAGCAAGTAAGGTTAAAGAGAATCCCAAGGCATTCTATAGATAAATTCAAAACAAGAAGATTACTAGGGAGTAGGTAGGACCACTCAAGGATAAAGGAGGGAACTTGTTCTTGGAGGTAGAGGATATGGTTGAGATCCTAAATTCATACTTTGCATTGGTATTCACCCAGAAGGATTTAAGAATAGTGAGATTTGTGTGGAGCATGTCAATTTGTTAGCACATTTTAAGATCAAGGAAAAAGTGGTATTGGATCTCTTGAAGAACACTAATGTGGATATGCCTCCAGACCCCGGTGGTATCCACCCCAGATTACTTAAAGAGGCAAGAGAGGAGATTGCCGGAGCCTTGACTGAGATCTTTGTATCCTTGCTGCCCACTGGAAAGGTCTATCAGGTAGCTAATGTTGTTCCTCTGTTCAAGGAGGAAAATAGGGATAATGCAGGAAACTATAGACTCCTGCGTCTCACATTGGTAGTCGGGAAGCTATTGAAGAGAATTCTTCTGGATAGGATTTATGATCATTTGGAAAAGCATAGCCTAATTAGGAACACTAAACATGGCTTTGTGTCGGGACAGTATTACGAACTTGATTGAAGTTTTCATGGAGAAAATGAAGGTGATCGATGAAGGTAAAGCAGTGGATGTTGTTTATACAATTTTTAGTAAGGATTTCAACAAGGTGCCTAATATTAGGCTCATCCAGAAGATTAAGATGCATGGGATCCATGATCATTTGGCTATGTGGATTCAGAATTTGCTTGACCATAGCAGACAGAGGATAGTGATGGAAGGGTGTTTATCAGGCTGGAGGTCCATGACAAGTGGTGTTCTGCCAGGATCCGTTCTGGGACATCTGCTGTTTATGGTTTATATGAAAATATAGATGGGTGGGTTAATATGTTTGCAGATGATAAAAAGATCAGTGGAATTGTGGATACTGTAGAAGGTTGTCAAAGGATACAGTTGGATGTAGATTAGTTGCAGGTATGCGTGGAGAAATGGCAGATGGAATTTAATCTGGGTAAGAGTGAGGTACTGCACTTTGAGAGATCAAGTGTTAAGGAAAAGTAGACAGTTAATGGTAGGACTCTGAACAGCATTGATGTACAGAAGGATCTTGGGGTTCAAGTCCATAGTTCCCTGAAAGTGGTGACACAAGTAGATAAGGCAGTAAAGAAGGCGTTTGGCATGATTATCTTTATTGGTCAAGGAACTGAGTACAAGAGTCAGGATGTCATGTTGCAGCTTTATAAGACTTTGGTTAGGCCACACTTAGATTCTGGTTCAATTTTGGTCGCCACATTACAGGAATTACGTAAAGGCTTTGGAGAGGGTGCAGAAGATGTTTAGCAGGATTCTAGCTGAATTAGAGGGTATGAGTTATAAGAAGAAAATAGAAAAAGTTGTTTTCGCGGCAGAGGCTGAGGGGACACTTGATAGAAATCTGTAAACTATGAGATGCATAGATAGGATAGACAGTAAGAAGCTTTTTCTCAGAGTTGAAATATCTAATACTAGGGGGCATGCATTTAAGGTGAAAGGGGGAAAGTTCAAAGGAGATGTGAGGGGTAAGCTTTTTTTTTTACACAGAGAGTGATAGAAGTCTGGAACGCACTGCAAGGGATGGCGATTGAGGCAGATATGATAAGGGCATTTAAGGGACTTTTAGAAAGGTTTTCAAAAAGGTCCCTGATTTTCAGCTTATCCAGAAGATTAAGATACATGGGATCCATGGTGAGCTGGCTGTGTGGATTCAGAATTGGCTTGTCCATAGAAGACAGAGAGTAGTAATGGAAGGGTGTTCATCAGGCTGGAGGTCCTTTAAGGGACATGAATGTGCAAGGAATGGAGACATATGGACCAAAAGCAGGCAGAAGGAATTCGTTTCACTTGGCATCATGTTCAGCACAACATTGAGGTCCAAAAGTCCAGTCCCTGCGCTGTATTATTCTATGTTGGATGTTCAAAAAAGGAAGGTATTCCTTATGTCTTCTTTACGATCTTTTCTACCTGCCCTGACATCAATGTCTCTCATTTCCTCTCCTCCTCTTAATACCCTCCCTTTTATCATGAGTTCCCTTCTTTGCTTTTCAAAATGCATAATTTCACTTCTCCAGATTGAGGTTTATTTGCCAATTTCCTACCCAGTCAACCAAACCATTATGATATGCAGTTGACAGCTTTCTTCCTCACTCTCAAATACTTGGCCATCTGCATGTTTCTCAATCATATCTCCTACATTGACGTTTCAGTCATTAGTACATGCCACAGACAACAAGGTGTGTATCAGTGAGGATTAGAAAATGGTCCTCAGAACACCCTCTACTCCATCGTCAACTTCCTTTAAAGACCTACAAAACAATTCATCCAGGCATTGTAATTTCTCCACCTTCAAGGAGGTCCTGCAAGTATTTTAATTTTTTTTTCACAATTCACGCTTCTCAATCAGGGGCAGCATGGTGGCTCAGTGGTTAGCACTGCTGCCTCACAGCACCAGGGATCCTGGTTTGACTACAGTCTTGGCCGACTGTCAATGTGGAGTTTTCACATTCTCCCTGTGTCTGCGTGGGTTTGCTCCAGGTGCTCTGGTTGCCTTTCACAATCCAAAGATGTGCAGGTTAGGTGAATTCACCATGCTAAATTGCCCATAGTGTTCAGCTGTATTAGTCAGGGGTAAATATAGGATAATAGAATAGGGGAATGAGTCTGGGTGGGTTACTCTTCGGAAAGTCAGAGATGTACAACACAGGAACAGACTCTTTGATTCAACTTGTTCATGCCAGCCAGGCATCCTAACCTAATCTAGTCCCATTTGCCAAAAGTTGGCCCATAGCCCTCTAAACCCTTCCTATTCATATACCCATCCAGATGCCTTTTAAAAAGCTGTAATTGTTTGGGCCGAAGTGCCTATTTCCACAATATAGGGATTCTACAAACTATGACTTGAAGGTCGTTGAGCTGCAAACACCACAATAAATCATTTGAGGAGTGAGGAAACAGAGTTAATGTTTTCAGCTCAACATAATTCCTCTTCAGAACTGAAGAGAAGTGGATTAACCTTAAAATCCATCACTTTTCCACCTCTCAGATGCTGGCACACCTGCCAATTTTCTCCAGCATTTTGTTTTCATTTCCAATCTCCAGTATTCTGCATTTGTTTAAATATCGAGCAACCATCTAGAAAGATGATTGTTGATTTCGATGTAGAAAAGACAGCATCTTGAAAGGGCAAAGAAATATGCTACTGACTCTCCAGGAATTTAAGGATCTCACCGATTCCATGAGGTCAATTGTCCCATTCATTACTGGTAACCCAAATCCTATTCCTTCTACCAGCGGAGGAGCTTGTGTGCACACTTCGGGCTAATCCACCTGACGCCAACAGCTGCTTCAAATGTTCATGGATCAGGTCTTCAACATGTTACCATAAGACTCTCTAACATTCTCAGGGACAGCTACCGTCAGTCCTTTACTGGCTGGAAAGTTGTGACAGATGACCACAATTTGTAAAATGCCACCGGATTACTACACAGGCCACTCCCAGACCTCCTCTGTTAAGCATTCCAATGGCTGGCTCATTATTTATCATCATAGAGTTCCTCTGTAATTTAAGACTGAAATTGCTACACAAGCTTAACAAAAGATAAAAAGAACCTAGTTGAGCCAGAGGTGTTCCCATTGAAAACCATCCATGCAATAGAATAATTTTCTACTAAGAATAGCAGGGCTGATATCTCCCAAACTTTCAGATGATTGAAAGTGACAGTGTTAACATTTATGAGAACTGCAAATGCATTATCTACTGCCATAAGGCAGATTAGATAAGCAAAAGCAATAATTTGTAGTAAAAAATAAAAATGACATGTGACTGAAAAAGAAATTCCTAACAATTTCCACTTCAATAAAGAAAAATTGGTTATGGTTTTACAACTTGCTACATGGCATTCATCACAGTTTGAAAATGTTATCAGTGCACAGTTATACTGGTAACACTATTCTTGTGTTTTCCATTTTTGCAACACGTCTAGGCTAGTTTGAAAGTTATATATGCATGGACTGAAATGCTAAACAACTTGGGTATCTAAAGTAATAGTTTCCCAATTTTGTAATTCAGCAGAATTGCAAATTACATTGCTTCTCATTCAGTGTTACCTTGCTGAATGTACCACATTTTGGAATGTATGGTCAGAGAGTATTTACATTGGAGGTGGATATGATGACAGGGTTATTTAATTGTGGGAGGAGACCCTGCTGCCTTTTCACCTCTGCTGCAATTAGGTTCAAAGCAGGAAGGCTCATTTTCAACTTTTCTGTTCTCCCTACCAACTGAGTTGCTTGTGTAGACAATAAATGCCAGCTGGCAAGAGACTCAATGGGAGAACTCCACAGAAGATTGTCCCTCCCAGTGACGGTGCTGACAGAGTCTCTGATTGACTGGCAGTCCTCAGGTGAGGCGAGATTTCCAGACATACCCACTTTTCCAGGGTCCTTGACCCTGTGGAGGGACCCCACAGCAGTTATGTGCCTGAGTGGTGCTTAAGTTGGTAAAACTTTGTGTAAGGAGATGACATAGGCCCCTTCGGTCAATATGAAACCCAATTGCTTTCATGAAATATCACTCATAATGAGAGACAGTAAAATGTAAAACATCATAAATCACCTAATGTGTGTTATTTGAGCTTCATGAAGAAAATACATGGAATTTTCTTGGAAGCTTCTTTGCTCTTTTACTCCAATTTCAGTGAGAGATCAACAAAAACCTGAGGGAACAGCATAAAATAGCTACTTACATTATTTCCCTGAGGCGTTTTATTGATTTCTAATTAAGATGTGATAAATGATGGGAGAACTTTATGAAACTCTACCTCAAAATCTACTAGAAACATAGAAAAATGAGCAACTGTAGGCATTTGGCCCATCAAGCCTCTTCCGCTATTCAGTATGATCATGGCAGGTCCCTTATCTTAACAGAATACTTCTGCTCTTACCCACATTTCTTGACACATTTATTGTCCAGAAATCTATTTCCTTCTAAAATATATTCAGTGGGTTGGTCTCTACTACCCTATATAGTAGAGAATTCTACAAGGTCAACAGACTCTGTGTGAAGGTCTTTCTCTTCATAGAGACATACAGCATGGAAACAGATCCTTCGGTCCAACCAGTTCATGCCAACCGTAATTGCAACCTAAGCTAGGCCCATAGCCCTCCAAACATTGCTTATTCACACACTTGCCGAAATGTCTTTAAATGCTGTAATTGTATCCACATCCACCCTTTCTTTAGGAAGTTCACTCCACTTACAAACTACGCCTTTTTAAAAAAATGCTCCTTATGTCTTTTTAAAATCTTTCACCTTAAAAATATGCTGCCTAGTCATAGGGTCATAGAATTTTGAAATTGCCCAGCCTAGGGAAAAGACATAACTCATTATTTTATAAACCTTTATAAGATCACCTCTCAACTTCCTGCACTCCAGTGAAAAAATGTCCCAGCCTCTCCTTATAATACAAATCCTCCATTCCCAGCAACATTCTGGTTAATTCTTCTGAACCCTCTCCAACTTACTATCCTTCTTAAAACTGCAAGACCAGAACTGGACTCAAGAAGACGCATCACCAACATCCCATACAACCTCAACATAATGTCCCATCTCCTATACTCAAAGGACTGTGCAATGAAGGCAAGCATGCTAAATGCCTTCTTAACCACCCTAACTATACATGATGCAAACTTCAAAGAATTATATACCTGAACCATTAAGTCTCTCTGTTCTACAACGTTACCCAAGAACCTTCTTTTAATTGTATAAGTCTTGCCTTTGTTTGTTTTACCAAAATGCAATACTTTGCATTTATCCAAATTAAACTCCATCTACAACTCTTTAGCCCAAGAACCCAATTGATCAAGATCACTTTGTAATCTTAGGTAACCTTCTTCACTGCCTAATATATTACCAATCTTGGACACATCCGCAAAATTTACTAACCATGCTTTCTATATTCTTATCTAACTCATTTATATAAATGACAACCAAAAGATCACTGCCGATCACAGGACTCCAGTCTGAAAAACAACCCTCCACCACCACTCATCTCCATCCAAAATGGTTCACACTTACCCTGAGATGGTGACTTCTCATTCTAAATCCATGCACCAAGGCAAAACATAATTGCTCCATCTAATCTATACAGCCTATCAGAATTTTATTCCTTTCAATGTGATCCACATTCATTCTTCTAAACTCCACTGAACACAGACTTAAAGGACCCAATCTCTCTCATTCAATAAACCTGCCATCCTCGGAATACATCTGGTGATTTTTTGCTGAATTCCCTTTCCAGCAACAACGTGTTTCCTTAGGTAAGGAGACTAAACCTGCACACAATATTCCAGGTTAGATCTCAATGGAGAGAAAAGCAAAGTGTAGAAATAAAGCTGTAATAAGAGATTGCAAAATTAGGGACCCACCCAGGTAGGCATCTCCGAAATCATCACCTTGATTCCCCACAGAGTTTCCCTCCTTGTTGTCAGGCTAAAGTCATCAGGGATAGAGTGCATAATATTTTGCAAATGCAAAGGAGTCAACCACACTAATGACAAAGGGAGCAAATATTGATGCTCTAAAGTCAGATTTAAGGAGCCAAGACAGTAGTTAAAAAGTAGAACCTCAAATCAAGCAATCTCTGAATTATTTGCAGTGCCATTCACTAATCAGTGTAAAACTAGGAAGATAGGAATGACCAATATGTGGCTTGTAGCTTGGTGGAAAAGACAGGGCTTTAGAGTCTTGGGTCTGCTTTCACTTGTCTTCCTGCTCCTATTATGAATTTTGAAAATGCATGTTCCTTTAAGAAAACTATGCCCGATTTTTTTTTTTAAGAACAATCAAACTTATGATTAAGTATTGACTGGATAAGATATAAACTTCATAAGACTACATGGCGATTGATGTTTGACTCATTCTCTTCAGGATGGGGAGGACATTTGCGAATGTACACTTAGTAAACTATAAGGTCCAGGAATAAACCCCTCACTTATTAAGTGGTTAATAAGTGTTGGTCATGATGAAGTTGAACATTGTTATGAAATAGGCTGAAATCAATCAAACGTATTTTGCATTGTAAGTGTTCTAATTCTGTGTACCAGGATGATAGCAATCTCTCTCCCTCAGTGGCAGCAAATCAAAAGAATTGATCATTGATTTCAGGAAGAAAGGAAGAGGACGTGCCCCTATCTCCATCAACAAAGCTGAGATGGACAGAGTTGAGAGTGTCAAGTTCCTAGGTGTGGCGATAACCAACCATCTGTCCTGACCGCCCATGTAAATGCAACGGTCAAGAAGGCAAAAAAAAAGCCTCTTCTTCCTCAGGTGGCTCAGGAAATCTGGCACGTCCATAAGGACCCTCACCAACTTGTGCATTCTATGCAGGTGCATAATGGTTTGGTATGTCAACTGCTCTGACCAGGACCACAAGAAACTACAGAAAGTTGTGTGCACAGACCAGACCATTATGGAAGCTAACCTCCCATCCAGGGACTCCATTTACACTTCTCGTTGCTGTAAAAAGGTTGCCAACATCAAAGACTCCTCCCAGCCCAGTAATACACTCTTCCAATCTCTTCCATCTGGAAGAACATACAGAAGCTTGAACACATGCACCAACAGATTCAAGAACAGCTTCTTCCTTGCTGTTATTAGACTGCTATATGGATGTCTCTAATTTCAAATCTAATGTTGCTCTTGCTTTGTGCACCTCCTGTGTAACCTTCTATGTCTTGCTCTATCTAAGCTCTCTATGAACTGTATTTCCTTGTTTGCTACGATCTGCCTGTACTGTTCGTAAAACAAAACATTTCACTTTATTTACGTACATATGAAAACAATAAATCAAATCAAATAGTAATCATCTCAACTGCTATCTATGACTCAGTGGTATGTTATTGTGCTTTTTAAAAAATTTGTGATACAACGTAATTTGTGAAATGATAAACTTTCCATTTGTAAATGTCACAAAAAATGATGATTGAATGGTTACAAACGATGCCCAATTTTTCAGATGTTTAAAATATTAACACATTAAGATTGATGGGAGCATGTATATTATACATTATATTTGCAATTTGTAATTTTGGCATGCAGCACAAAAATAATCTCTGGCACCTAGATCACCTATCCATAGAGGGTTGCAATAACACAAGCAAAACATAGGGTGGAATCTTCCATCTTGGATGATAATATGTAGCATCAAGCATGTTGGAGGTCACCACTTTTTCTCAGTCTGGAATGAATTTTGTTATGCAATCATGCATTTTGAGCTCACTCCAGAGATAAGTGAATTGTTAATTGAATAGTGAATTTTACGCGATAGGTGCTAGGGATTTCTAGCCCTAGAAAAGTTTGAGACCAAAGAGAAATTTTCTCCAAGATTCTGGTCCAGTCTGTTCAAAGGAAGGAAGAAGGGAGATTCCTTTTCCAGGCGTGGCAACATTAATTTGTCCTAGCAGATTTGGGCAGTCTGGTTGAGAGTACAGGACAGCTCCAGTGGCCCACAGAAAAGAAACTGATCTGATGAAGTGGAAGGAAAAGAATGAATAGTTTCCTGGACTTCAGAAGGATAAGTGGCACCATTTCCTCACAGCAAAGTGACATGGATAGGGGAATGATTCAGTCTAATTGTGCAGCTGCACAGCTATGTTACATAAGGTAATTGCCTGAAAGTCTCAGCACAATATGGAAGCTGTTAGGTGAAGGACTGACAGCCTTCTCATGTCATCAATGTCTTTAATAGTTCCTGGATAGTGCACTTCCCAATCTCTTATTGGGCAGACCCAGGACCAAGCATTGCTACGTGGTCAGAGTTGTCATGCACCTATTCCCATCACAAAATGCTTCTCTTTCCCTATTTTCAGGAACCAATGTCCTTCAATAAGAGGGAGGGAGGACAAGCTGAGGGATGCTGGACATAAAAATCCTCAAACTATAAAAAGAGCAGGCTACAAAGCTGGCAAAAAAGAGAACTGTGATCACTAATGGAGAGATAAGAATATTACAAAAAGCCAGTTGCAGACAGCTGCTCTCAGACACAGGCAATGTCAGACATTGTCGAGAGTGTGTTACTGGAAAGGCACAGCAAGTCAGGCAGCATCCGAGGGGCAGGAGATTCGATGTTTTGGGCCAGAGCTCTTCATCAGGAATTTCCAGCAACACACTCTCGACTCTCGGATGCTGCCTGACCTGCTATGCTTTTCCAGCAACACATTCTCGACTGATCTCCAGCACCTGCAGACCTCATTTTCTCCTAGCGTCAGACATTGGTCTACAAAAGGGGCTGTGCATTTTCACCAATTAGTTCTTTCTCATTGCCATAGAAGGTTCAAGTGGCCACTGTAAAAGTATGAAATAGCAACAGTAATAATCTCATCCTAATAGCACCACTACCAGGTTTGAGGGTGATGTTTTCCAACACCACCCAGGAGGCATCAACACAGTATTCACCTTTACTTTCCACCACCACCCAGAGGCATTTCCTTGGTGAATTCACGATCTAGAGGAGGCTTGGTACCACAATCTGTGAGCACACTGCAGCCAGTGAAAGGAGCAGAGTTCGAGCTCTCTAAGGTATAAAGATCTGCTGGAGCTCATGTCCCTCCGGAGCCCCTTGCAAACAGCATGTCTCTGTAGTTGGCCATGAGCAGCATGTTGCAAATGCAGAGCTAGGCAGTGGAACATCAGGCAAAGATGTCACCACAACTTACAAGATGCAGGATTCCATCAAATTCTATCTGCTGTCATGGTGCCAGTCTGCAAACATTTGGTTACTTCCATGGAAAACAGGAAATGGCTACCTTCAACATCCAGATCCAGTGAAATATTCAGTGGCTTGCCCTGCAATTCAATACTATAGTCATGGGTGCACTGTATCAACAACAAAGCAAAAAAAAAAAGAGAATTTTGATGTCAATCCATGTGCCCCGTCATTTCAAGGAGACAGGAAGGTGCCCCAGCAGGGACTCACATGGAGGAGAACTACCAACTATACACCATGGTATCTTCACCTCAAGCCACAAACATACTCTCTCTCCCCATCTTCCATCTGCCAATGATCTTAACATCTGCGAAAGGTCAGGCTAAAGAGGGAGTCTGTCAGGGTTAATCAAAGCCATCCTGTAGAATCATGGCTAGCTTGACCAGATCATTTCTATCAGTACTTTACACAAACTCATGTAAGTCCCTAAAGCAGTCACTCTTGAAAGAATTCTCCCTTCCTATTCCCATTTCAGCTTTCACATACACTTCATCCAGTCAGCCTCCAACCCCTTAGTCATTTGAGTTTTAACAAGGCTCACTGACATACCCAGCCTCCTCCCGCCTCGGCCCGGCTAAAGTGAACCAGAAACTGCATAAGAACTATGTGATAATTTTAACATTAAAAGAGGCAAAGGTGTTGAACTACTTTTCAGTTTAATTGCCTTCGACAATATCCCCCCAAAAATGTTAAATTTTATGAACCTTTCATTCTATTTTTCATCACTAATAAAAGTGTTAAAATATATCTAATCAGAAGAAAGGACTTTAAACTAAACATTGGGGGAGAGGGATCAAGTTGTGGTAGATTTATCAAGAAAGCAGCAATAGAGCAGGCAGCGTCCGGACTCCTCAGCCCAGGGCTCATTCACCCGTCTGCTTTTACTTTTTTTCTTCTTCTTCGTCCTTTTTCCCAAAGGTTTTAAAGTATTATTTTAAAAAAAACTTACCTTGTCCGGCTGAGGAGCAGAGCAGAATGGCTGAGGGCTGGAGTGTAACAGCTGACGGCCGGAATGGAGCAGAGACAGATGTTGGACTAGGGACTAGTGCAGGTGGTCAGTGGCTTGTGACCCCAGTCAGACCACATGTGGAAACCTCCTGTGCTGATCTTCTGCAATGCAATGTTTATCTGAAATCTGTTTATCTGACTGTAATGTTCATCCTTTAATTTTATTTCTTATTTTCTAACTTGCACTATGAATCGTTGTAAGGTAATGTCAAGTTTTTTTTCTTTATTTCTCAACTTTGTATCTAAAGTTTGGACCGAGGTACTTTGTATCTAAGATGGCACCATGAGGGGTGACACTCTAAACTTTTCACTGTACTCCTGTATTTCTGTACTTGAGTACACATGACAATAAACCTAACTCTAATTCTAATGTAGCAAATCAAGGGGTCGAGTCAAGGCAGGAGAGCAAAATAACAATTTGGAAAACTGAGAGCAAGGGCATACAGAATAGACATAAGGAAAACCAATAGGCAAGATTAGGTGTTACAGTGATAATAAAAATATGAGACTGAAGGGTCGATACCTGATGGAATTCACATGAAATTCATGAAGTAAACAAGTTGATACTACATATTGAATTAAAGGAATAAGAAGGCTTGGTAGCTAAATTTTCAGATGACAGACACAGGTTGAAAAGTATGATGTGAAGAGGACATGAAGACAACGTAAGTAGATATCAATAAATTAAGTGAGTCAGGGAAAGTATCTGGCAAATGCAGTATCATGTGGGAAACCATGAAGTTCTTCAGTTAGGAGGGAGGAATTAAAAAAAAGAATATTATTGAAGTTTACTGCAGAATTTCAAACTGCAGAGGAATCTAGGTATTCCAGTACAGGAGTCCCTAAAGTCATTATGCAGGTAAGCAACTAATTAAGGTTACTCATGGACTATTATCTTTTATAATGGGAGGAAAATAACTAACATAAGGATGCTTTGCTTCAGCTATACAGGGCAATGGTGAGACTATATCTCAAATAGAGCATGCAGTTTTGGTCTCTTTATTTCAGGAAGGATGTAAATATATTGGAGGTGGTTCAGAGCAGGTTTACTAGATCTATCAGGGCGAAATTGAGGACTGCAGATGCTGGAGATCAGAGTCCAGATTATAGTGGTGCTGGAAATGCACAGCAGGTCAGGCGGCATCCGAGGAGCGAGAAAATCAACGTTTCGGGCAAAAGCCCTTCATCAGGAATCCTTGGTGCTTTTCCAGCACCACTGTAATCTAGGCCGTCATTTTATTAGCTTTATGTCAGGAATAAGCATGTTGTCTTGAGGACAGGTCAGATAGACTGAGTTTATTTTTATAGGAGGTCAGAAGAGTGAGTGATGACTTGATTGAAATGTACTTGAATGTTCTTGAGAAGGTGAATTATATGTTTCAAAATTAAGGGGCTTAAAAATTAATAGTTGCCCTTTCAAGACAGAGATGAAAAGTGTTTTCTCTTAGAGGACTGTGCAAATTTGGAACTCACTGCCTCAGAAGGTGATATTTTTAAGACAGGCTTGGACAGATTCTTATTCAGCAATGGAATCAAAGGTTATCAGCAATAGGTGGGAATTTGTGATTCAAGACATAAATAGATTAGCTACAATATTGAATGGCAGAGCAAACTCCAAGGCTTGAATAGCTTACTTAGCTTCTAACTCCCATGTTTATATAACGGCAAAATGCAGCATTTCAGCATTGCAGAGTTTGTTATGAAAGAGCTGAATCAACAGTAACAGCCTTTTTTAGGCAGACAGATAATATGAAGTGTAAACCTAGCTCAGAAGCAAACAATATTTCTTCAGTCTAATCAAGAATATGATTGTGTATAATGCCATTTTGTAAACATTTTGAGCTGAATGTTACTTTTTATGGCTTAGTGTCACGATGTTGGGATAAATGGAGACTTTTTCTCTGCACAGCCGAGTGGAATTTCTCACACTACTGTGCCGAGCTTGCTTCGTTAACTGCTTATCCCACCCATATGGCACCCATCTTGTCTGCGCTAACCCGATTCTTCCACTCGCCATAGTCAGAACAACTGTTGCTGCTCAGATATTCCAAAATGGACTGGCATCTCTGGTACCAGTATCATCTTTAAAAGGCCAATGTGCAATGACCATCAGTCTGGAACTCCTGTGCGCACTCTGAGACATCTGCTCCAGATATGACAAAAGGGGAATGTGGCATTTTCTGTGACAGGGACATGGAGGGATTGGTGGGTGATCATGGTGGAGAGGAGGATCATCTTCTGCCCCAGGACCAGCAGAGGAGACCCTGATACCCAGGTCCTGCCAGCCTGACCCAAGATTTGCACCTGGCTCAGTGGGCTCTTACCCTTCTGGAGGAAAACCCAGAAGTGAAGGAAGAAAGTCAATGGCCTTTTTCATCATTCCACCATCCCCAAATCCCAATATTGCTAACTCTGCATGGCCTTTGCACTGCCTATTCACTTACTCAAGACATACCTTTGTCCCATTTATACCACCACTAATATCTGTGCAACCCACTTGCATCTCCTTTAATAGCCCCTTCTCTCTTATTCCAGAGAAACTAGTTGACAATAGGGAAGAAACAGCTAATGAAAGTGGTGTCATGCCTGACATTCAGCCTCTCTCCTAATATGAGGACAGACTGCTGACCCTGAAGTCTCCAGTGACTGATTGATCATGTTCAAGCCCTTGGACTAGTACTGGAGGCTGCCTTTGACTTACTGTGCTGGAAAACCCTGACTGAAGGGAGTCTTCCTTGATGTGACTGACGACTGTTGACATCCACAACAAACTACTCATCTTTCTGTCTGTGCTAAACAGTGAAATAAGGCAGAAACCCTGTGAGCATAGAGGCTTTGGCTAAAGGGGCAAAGCACACAAAGGCAAGGCAGGGACGATGTGAGCATCAAGGTAGATTCAAGCCTGGAGATGCAGCTTGTTCAAATCTATGCGTTGGCTCTCTGTTCATGTGTGTAAAACATGTTTACAGCAACATTGTAATGCCATTTGCTGGTGTGCCTCATAACCATGCAGCAGTGTGAGTCAAGTGGTTTGGAGATGTGTGATCATGATATGACAAAGCTGGCAAGTATACATCACCAAGGTCCATGCACATGGGGTGCATGCCGTCACTAGATTGTGCCCTGAGATGCTGATGCCAAGTGTCCAAGATAGAGATCTGAAGGTGAAGTGGTGAGCTGAAGTCATCAGGTACCGTTTTTACTTTCATGCTGGGAATACTTGTCATCCAGCTTCCAGGTAAGATAGGAATTACATATTAATGAAGTGACATCTGCAGTTAGTGAGGCTGGCAACAAGCAATAATTCCTATTAATAGGAATCCCACAAGAATCTTGTCTCAATGCCTGGAACTCCGTTGAACAATGCAACTAGTCGCTCCCAACATTGAGGTAGACGCCACTGAACTAGTCATGCAACTCTCTGATATTTCTCACCATAGACCACATTGTTCAGGCTCCCAAAAGATTCTACTCTTTGTTTTGATGCCAGTAATACAACCTTGGTAGAACTAACAGCAAGATAGCCAATGGTAGATCACTCAAATTTTCAACAGTGATTGTTGGTGAATTGCTATTGTAAAAAAAATTTCAGCTGGATCCAAGTCACATTACCCAAAATATGTCATTGGATATCACTTAAAAAACCTTGAATGCTTTTTTTCCCATTCATCATAGAGTCATACAGCACGGAAACAGATCCTTTGGTCCAACCAGTCCATGCTAAACATAATCCCAAACCAAACTAATCCCACCTGCCTACTCCTGGCCCATATCCCTCTGAACCTTTCCTATTCTTGTATTTACCCAAATGCCTGTTAAACATTGTAATTGTACCCATATCCACCACTTCCTCAGGAGGTTAATTCCACCCACGACCTACCCCCTGTGTAAAATATTTGCCCTTCATGCCTTTTTTAATTCTCTGTCCTCTCACCTTAAATCATGATCAGTTCTAGCATCTGATAGTTCTGCTGTTCCAACTGAGATCAGTAAATTTAAGATACAATGGAATTGAATTTTAAATCATTTCCGGATTTCATTGCCACTTGCTGCATTCTGCATGCTTTCACAATGCTGCTAGGAAGGCCATTCTTGTGAGTCTTTGTAATAGTATGATAAACCTGAATGGATTGCTAAGTCACTTCAAAGGGCAATCAGCCATGTTGGCCTGGTGTTGATTGAAAAATGTTTCATTGAATCTGCAATATCAAAATATTGGGCCTTGAATATAAAGTAAGTCAGCTAAGTGAAAGGTATATTTGAAAGGTAAGTCATACTATCAGGAATCCCTTTGAAATCACATTGTTTTGAAGGATTAGGGTTAAGTCCTTTTTTTTGTTTCTCTGTTATATGAATATTCTGTTTAAATTTACCATTGATAAGATAATAATGTTAAGTGAAGCCAACAGTGAGAAACCATGAAATTAACATACACTGCTAACACAAAATCATAATAATAAGTTAATTGTTTTTTGATGTTAATCCTGCTGCCTTGTACTTATACTGTGACTCATTTAGGAGAAAGCCCTAACCACTGTTTGAATATAAGACTCCATAAGTTAACAGAAATGAACCACAAATTAAGTAAAAATGACAATGGCAAAGTTAGTTTATAACGGCTACTTCAATGTTGTTTAAAATGAATCGGCTTGGTTGCTGCTGTAGTTAAATGTTTTAAGTAACTTAACAATGAAGTGTATAAACAGAGGTCCATGAAGATTGTATGAGGAAAGGCTGAGGCACTTGGGGCTGTTTTCATTGGAGAAAAGAAGGTTTAGGGGTGACTTGATAGAGGTGTACAAGATGATTAGGGGTTTAGATAAGGTTGACCATGAGAACCATTTTCCAAGTATGGAGTCAGATATTACGAGGGGGCATAGCTTTAAATTAAGGGGTGGTATGTATAGGACAGATGTTAGGGGTAGATTCTTTACTCAGCGAGTCGTGAGTTCATGGAATGCCCTGCCAGTAACAGTGGTGGACTCTTCCTCTTTATGGGCATTTAAACGGGCATTGGATAGGCATATGGAGGATAGTGGGCTTGTGTAGGTTAGGTGGGCTTGGATGGGCGCAACATCGAGGGCCAAAGGGCCTGTATTTTTCTATGTTCTATGTTCTATGAGTCTCCAGCCTGGCTTTTGTGAATTAGGCTGATCCAAAACCAGTGCTAAAATTACTCACAGTGATCGTGTGTTAAGAAGAAGAGAAAACAATTCTTATGGGAGAATATTCTGCTCTCACTAGTGACAATTTAGGAAACAAGGAAGAAATGCAATTATGTGGGATGGTCCTTTTCCCGAATCTTGCTGCCTTTCTGTCCACCCGAATTAATTCTGGGCGGGAACATTTCAAACCAGTCCCAATTGTGGCCCTTAAGTAGTCAATTAAAAACCACTTAGGAACATCATCTTGATACTCATTTCAAACATAATGAGATTCAAATTTATACAGAGATCATTAGCCCTCAGCTACCTACAACTACTGCTAATTGTCAGTTCTTCATTGTAAATTTATTGTCATCTTTATTGTAAAGCTTACTGGCAGAACTAACTGTTTGGGAGGTGTGGCATTTGTTTAAAATTAATTAAATGTCTTAATTTATAAAAACACAACAAAAATGGAAGGGCAGATAAACAACTGGAGGTTGTTATCATGTGGATGTTTGTTTATGGAAAAAGTGAGGACTGCAGATGCTGGAGATCAGAGCTGAAAATGTGTTGCTGGTTAAAGCGCAGCAGGTCACGCAGCATCCAAAGAGCAGGAGAATCGACGTTTCGGGCATGAGCCCTTCTTCAGGATTCCTGATTCCTGATGTCTCAGGATGTCTCTTCCTGAGACCTTAACCAAGCCTTAAACACAACTCTCTCAGTACCTAATATGGTCTGTAAACTTGTATCTTTAACACCATTGTAGGACACGATGTTGTGTGATTTCTGCCCTTATAGAATATTTTCCTTTCTAACACCACAAGAAATCTTGCATTTCTGAAGTTTTCTTTGAAGCAACAAGTCATTTTCCCAGTCTTGCCATGACATTTTGAAGATTGCTAGACTAACATCACCTCTACTGTCATAGATATTTTCTGACTAAATGAATCAGCACATTGCTTGACTTCTGGATTATTCAGATGTTATATAATGACCCTTGTTTCTGCAGTTTTTAGCGTATTCTTGTCTTTTATTCCTAGTGCACAGAACTGTTCACTCAAGACTTTCAAGACCTCATGTAAACAAAACAAATCCTGCTCTCAGAACAAGTCAAGAATGAAACTAAAACCATGTTTTCCTTTTAACACAAAAAAAAATTCAATGAAGTTATGCATTCTTCTCCATGTCAAAACCCAAGTTTGCAAATCACAAAAACATATCAAGAGACTTCAACACACAAGCAAGCACGTTTTGGCTTATGCACTGACTCAATTGCAGCTGGCACAGAAGAGTATTATAAAATGAAAAGGTCATAATTGTTCCCAGGGCAATAGTAATTGACTGTACAGTTTTATGCTGACAGTTGTATGTGAGCTAGATGTTTACCCAAATTTGAGGATGTAACTCTGAAGATGGACGAGGGAGATCCAGTAGATGTAGTGCACCTGGACTTTCAGAAAGCTTTTGATAAAGTCCCACATAGGAGGTTAGTGAGCAAAATTAGGGCGCATGGTATTGGGGACAAAGTACTAACTTGGATTGAAAGTTGGTTGGCTGACAGGAAACAAAGAGTAGTGATAAACGGCTCCATTTCAGAATGGCAGGCAGTGACCAGTGGGGTACCACACGGATCAGTGCTGGGACCGCAGCTTTTTACAATATACATTAATGATATAGTAGATGGTATTAGTAATAACATTAGCAAATTTGCCGATGATACAAAGCTGGGTGGCAGGGTGAAATGTGATGAGGATGTTAGGAGATTACAGGGTGACCTGGACACGTTAGGTGAGTGGTCAGATGCATGGCAGATGCAGTTTAATGTGGATAAATGTATGGTTATCCACTTTGGTGGCAAGAACAGGAAGGGAGATTACTACCTAAATGGAATCAATTTAGGTAAAGGGGCAGTACAAAGAGATCTGGGTGTTCTTGTACACCAGTCAATGAAGGTAAGCAGGCAGGTACAGCAGGTAGTGAAGAAAGCTGGCCTTCATAACAAGAGGGATTGAGTATAGAAGCAAAGAGGTTCTTCTGCAGCTGTACAGGGCACCGGTGAGACCACACGTGGAGTATTGTGTGCAGTTTCTGGTCTCCAAATCTGAGGAAAGACATTCTTGCTATTGAGGGAGTGTAGCATAGGTTCACGAGGTCAATTCCTGGAATGGCGGGACGACCTTATGTTGAAAGACTGGAGCGACTGGGCTTGTATACTCTTGAGTTTAGAAGATTGAGAGGGGATATGATTTAGACATATAAGATTATTAAAGGATTGGGCACTCTGGAGGCAGGAAACATGTTTCCACTGATAGGTGAGTGCCGAACCAGAGGACACAGCTTAAAAATATTAGGACAGAGTTGAGGAGAAACTTCTTCACCCAGAGAGTGGTGGCTGTGTGGAATGCTCTGCCCCAGAGGGCAATGGAGGCCCAGTCTCTGGATTCATTTAAGAAAGAGTTGGATAGAGCTCTCAAGGATAGTGGAATCAAGGGTTATGGAGATAAGGCAGGAACAGGATACTGATTAAGAATGATCAGTCATGATCATATTGAATGGTGGGGCAGGTTCGAAGGGCAGAATGGCCTACTCCTGCACCTATTGTCTATTAGTGTAGTGTCTATGATCCAGAGGAATGTCCAGCAGGGCAGGAAGGTGATTAAGGACCTTGTCTGCTATGCAAGGGAAAATGCCACTGTCTTCTCTCTACTATGTGACATTCTCTAACTGCTAATGCAGTCACTTTTTACCAAGCATCAAGGTCAACCACTTTCACCAATGTACGCAGCAATTTCACTCTATAGCCAAAGACATAGACCTGCTCGCCATCACTATTACTATTAGAGGGCAACACCAATGGCTAGGCGACAGGGGGATGAGAGACTCACTCACCCATCCCAACACCCTAACCCAAGATAACTAACCTTTCCTACCCTCAATGCTTCCAAATCACTCACTCAGGATAACTCACCAACGTTCTCCCACCTGCACCAACAGCTGTACCAATCACTTTCACCTCAATCAATCCCTTTGTCTCATTGCAGGACAGAATGGCCCACAATGGGCCAGAGAAAATGAAGACGTGGTGGGATGTCCAACATTCATCCCATCACCAGATATGGTAGTCCTTGCCTTAGCAGGAGAGGACCGTGTCAGTTCATGTGGTGATACTGAGACCTCCATGTTATGGCAATCAAGTAATATTAACTATTAAGTAGAAGACAGAGGGTAGTGGTGGAGGGTTGCTTTTCAGACTGGAGGCCTGTGACCAGTGATGTGCCACAAGGATCAGTGCTGGGTCCTCTGCTTTTTCTCATTTATACAAATGATTTTGATGTGAACATAGGAGGTATAGTTAATAGGTTTGCAGATGACACCAAAATTGAAGGTGCAGTGGACAGCTAAGAAGGTTACCTCAGAATACAATGGGATCTTGATCAATTGGGCCAATGAGTTGAGGAGTGGCAGATAGAGTTTAATTTAGATAAATGTGAGGTGCTGCATTTTGGAAAAGCAAATCAGAACAGGACTTATACACTTTATGATAAGGTCCTGGGGAGTGTTGCTGTACAAAGAGGCCTTGGAGTGCAAGTTCATAATCCCTTGAAAGTGGAGTCACAAATAGGATAATGAGGAAGGTGTTTGGTAAGTTTGGTATGTTTTCCTTTATTGGTCAGAGCACTGAGAATAGGAGTTGGGAGGTCATGTTGCCCCTATACAGGACATTGGTTAGGCCACTTTTGGAACATTGCATGCAATTCTGGACTCCTTCCTATCGGAAGGATGTTGTGAAACTTGAAAGGGTTCAGAGAACACTTACATGGTGTTGCCAGGGTTGGAGGATTTGAGATATAGGGAGAGGTTGAATAGACTGGGGCTGTTTTCCCTGGAGCTTCGGAGGTTGAGGGGTAACCTTACAGAGGTTTATAAAATCATAAGGGGCATGGATAGGGTAAATAGACAGGGTCTTTTTCCCCGGGGTGGGTGAGTCCAGAAAAAGAGGGCATAGGTTTAGGGTGAGAGGGGACAGATATAAAAGGGACCTAAGGGGCAATTCTTTCATGCACAGGGTAGTGCATGATGAAATGAGCTGCCAGAGGAAGTGGTGGAGGCTAGTACAATTGCAACATTTAGAAGGCATCTGGATAGGTATATGAATAGGAAGTGTTTAGAGGGATATGGACCAAGTGCTGGCAAATGGGATTAGATTAGGTTAGGATATCTGGTCAGCATGGATGAGTTGGAACCGAAGGGTCTGTTTCTATGTTGTACATCTCTATGAATCTAAGGGATGTGCTGCTCTCTCATTAACAGCACAGTGAATGTACTCTCAACGTGCCTAAGCTACTATTCCTATCTTGCAACTCAACCCTGCTAATCTCCTGCATGTACCAATGGCATTCTCGCAGAACCTCCACCCCCTCCTTGAAGAGAGTGGTTTCTCTGGAAATCATAATCCCCTCAACCTCTGAGGAAGAAGACACAGATCCCTCAGAGATGCATTGGCAAGGCTGTCTGTTGCACCCTCCGCCAGCTCAGTGTGTACGTTAGCTAGGTTAACGTTGGAACACAATATGGTGAGCACATCACTGCCAACTCTCTGCGGTTGGCAAAGGAAGAAACTAACCATATCTCTGGCATTCAAAGGACTATCAAAGACCAGGTACCTGCTCAGCCCCAGGCAGTAGGAACCCCCACAATGCTGGCCATTAATAACTTTGTTAAAATGCACAAACAGACAAAAGGAGCAGAAGGCAGGTTTGATGAAGACATTGTAAACTGGATCGAAGGTCAAGAGAGTTCAACAACATGATTGTCACCGTGCTAACTCTGGCATGCTTCTTTCTGGCTGTCTCCATAGATAAGTTGGCAGCTGCCACTCAATATTTGCCAAATAAAAAGCAGAGACCCACTCACCATCACTATTGCTATTAGAGGTCAACACCAATGGCAAAGCAACAGGGGAATGATGGACTTACTCTGGGTGCCCTGCCTTCACAAGGAGTCAGCGTGGTGTTAATGAGCACACAGCTAGAAGAGAAACTACATATAGGCCCCAGAGGTCTCCTTTCAGGACACTCCAGAAGTATGGCCCTTCCAGCTTCACTCTGCCTACATTTCCCAACTTAGTAAAAGTTCAAGCCAAGGACAGCGAATCCACATCTGGACAGGAAACATTCAGCATGTCTGGGTTCTCCACTCACAAATGGTCCCAGATGGCCCAGTGAAAACTCCAGTGAAGACTCCCACTATCCCAGCTACAGACCTAGGACTGCATCTAGACATAAAGAGAGAGGGGAAAAGTCAACCTTACAAAGGCACATTGATGGTATGGGTGAAACTTGATTGTTAATACATCATATTTTAAAATAAGTTTACTTTTCATCAGCTCTTAGAGTAACTGCAGCTTTAGCTGCAACTATAAGAATGAAACAAGAAAGGCAAGTCATCCTTATTGCCACAAGATGTTTTCTCCCTCTCTGAATGATAGCTTTCCTAAACCTAGTACCCATTTCAGCATGAAAATTAGTCATATTTGAATGAGGGAGCATCAGATGCTGTGAGGGCTTCCATCAGTTTGTAACCTTAATTTTTATTAAGTCAGAAGTCACATGACACCAGGTTATAGTCCAACAGGTTTATTTGAAATGTGACTTCTGACTTTGTGCATCCCTGTCTAACATTGGCACTTTCAAGCTTAACTTTCATTAAACAACAGGAAAAGTATAAAATATATCAAACTAGCGAGCTGCATTTGCAGTTGCAATTGCACAGGGGATGCTGGCCTCAACAGCATCAAAATATTTACAGGTAGTGAACAAATGACTTAACTTTTTTCCATTCCATTGAAAAATGGTCAAAGAAGTCCTGTCTATATTGTTTCTAAAGAATGTTCTGTTTTCCTGCTCAGTACAATGCTGTAACTTTCATGGACCTACAGTATTAATCACACAATCTAACTCTGTCTTCCAGCAGTCCAGAGCAAAGCATCCAAAGGTTAAACAGCATTCCCTCTGTGCTGTACTGCAACAATGCCTAGGACATGATCTGCATGGAAATCTGATGTGAAGGACACATCAGTGGCCTTGATTGACCCCAATGAAAGAAGGCATTGCATTGCAGACATGCTGGGCATCATCAAACTTTTCTCACTGGCCTGATTCAGATGGATGCTGCTGAAGTTATTTAGTGCACACACACACACCAGGAGATTGTATGTGTGTTAACAATAATGAGAAGTTCTCTCTGATCTCTAAACCCCACATTACCCAAGGCAGCCTAACAAACCTTGAAAGGTGTTTGTGAATTGTGGAATGAATGTGAAACTTTAAAGCTCACCTTACATTATTTGTGTTTCACAGTGATTATGAGGATCAATTTGTAATGTTGAGTAATGTGGACAATATTGCTTGAGACCAAAATTTTTAGTCAACGCACAAGATTGACTGCAAAATGTAATAACAGATGTCTTGATATCTGTACTGTGTGATATCTGTTTCCAACTTTTACCCCTTGAAGGCTCTCCATTGCGTATATGTATATTCTGCACTGTCAGTGCGAAAGAACTTCATATCGATTGTGCAATTGTGATTTGGATGAAGTTGAAAGGTAACCCAGGTCATGTTTCATGCAGTGAGTTGCAGGCTCAGCCTCTCAGTTTGGGGTATCTTCCCCGAAACCTTCCTGTTCCTTCCTGCCTTGCTCAATCTCAAGGGTTTCGGTCTTTCCCATGTTCCCACTCAACTCATATTTATCTGTACATCTCTTCGCTATCTCCTGCGGTTCAGGCATACAATTTAGTTATAATGATGCAGTATTCCCTATTGATACCAGGTTGGTGGTGACTGTTGATAAGCCCCCTCCCAAAGTACTTCTTGCCATCTATCATCTCCTACTCTTATATGCTGAATTGACCACTTAACAATTATTATCCACTCTGCACGCCAGTATGCTGCCTTCAATTGTCTTCAACTTTCCCACCACAATAGTGTCCCTTGATAACCCCATTGACTTTCAGTGAACAGACCACGTGGACCAATTATGATCCATCCTCCTCACCAATTTGGGGAGTGACCAGATCCTTCACGAATAACTGTGCAGCTTCCCTATTGACTCAATACTAATCCTCAAACAGGTTGCAGGGGGTCTGCAGGACTGACCATCGCTCATCCCTTGAATGCCCTAAGTGACCAAATGACCTCTAAACTGATAATGGACCACACCTTGGACTTACTGTGAATGGATCCCTGACAACAAGCCTCCAATGCGACTGAGAGCTGCTCTTAGTTTCAGACATTGCCAAATGTTACAAGCATATTCAGTATGTTGCCCCATAAGCTGCAAATGCTGCAGATTTAACATTACCATAGCCAAACACCAACAAATTCCCCTCATTTGACTGATCACTGCAGGCAAATATGACAAGCTGTCTGGCTATAGTATGAGTTAAATGGCAAGGCAAGTTATAAGAACTGTGAGGTTGTAAGTCCTGAAAGAGGCAACAATGCAGGAAAAAAGGGAAGGCAATGATGCTGAGGGCGCAAAGTGAGTGAATACCTACAGTCCAAGCTGAGAACCCTGAGATATAGTTTGTTCTGATTCACAAGACAGTTGCTTATCTCTGCACACAAAGTGGCCTGGCAGCAGCATTGCAAAGAAATGTGTTATTGCACTCCATAGTGCAGTATTGAAGTGGCCAAACATATTCCAAGAAAGTTGGAGATGTGCCATGATATTGTGGCAAGGCTAGTGCATGTCTGATACCAACCTCTGTGAAAATGGGTTGCAGGCAATCACTGTCCATGGAGTGCACCCTCAGATTTTGGGAACTGCTGGCCAAGGAGGACTCCCGCCCACCCTCTGACGACCCCTTCTCCCGCCTCCAACACACCCCATCCACCTGGACACCCCGTGCAGGCCTCCTACCCGCCCTCGACCTCTTTATAGCCAACTGCCGCCGTGACATCAACCGACTCAACCTGTCCACCCCTCTCACCCACTCCAACCTCTCACCCTCAGAACGTGCAGCCCTCCACTCCCTCCGCTCCAATCCCAACCTCACCATCAAACCCGCAGACAAGGGAGGCGCGGTGGTAGTTTGGCGCACTGACCTGTACACCGCTGAAGCCAAACGCCAGCTCGCGGACGCCTCCTCTTATCGCCCCCTTGACCACGACCCCACCTCCCACCACCAAACCATCATCTCCCAGACCATCCAGGACCTCATCACCTCAGGGGATCTCCCATCCACCGCCTCCAACCTCATAGTCCCACAACCCCGCACCGCCCGTTTCTACCTCCTGCCCAAAATCCACAAACCTGCCTGCCCCGGCCGACCCATTGTCTCAGCCTGCTCCTGCCCCACCGAACTCATCTCCCAATACCTCGACACGGTCCTGTCCCCTTTAGTCCAAGAACTCCCCACCTACGTTCGGGACACCACCCACGCCCTCCACCTCCTCCAGGATTTTCGCTTCCCCGGTCCCCAACGCCTTATTTTCACTATGGACATCCAGTCCCTGTACACCTCCATCCCCCATCACGAAGGACTCAAAGCCCTCCGCTTCTTCCTTTCCCGCCGCACTAACCAGTACCCTTCCACTGACACCCTCCTTCGACTGACTGAACTGGTCCTCACCCTGAATAACTTCTCTTTTCAATCCTCCCACTTCCTCCAAACTAAAGGAGTTGCCATGGGCACCCGCATGGGCCCCAGCTATGCCTGCCTCTTCGTAGGATATGTGGAACAGTCCATCTTCCGCAACTACACTGGCACCACCCCCCACCTTTTCCTCCGCTACATCGATGACTGTATCGGCGCTGCCTCGTGCTCCCACGAGGAGGTTGAACAGTTCATCAACTTTACTAACACCTTCCATCCCGACCTGAAATTCACCTGGACTGTCTCAGACTCCTCCCTCCCCTTCCTAGACCTTTCCATTTCTATCTCGGGCGACCGACTCAACACAGACATCTATTATAAACCGACTGACTCCCACAGCTACCTGGACTACACCTCCTCCCACCCTGCCCCCTGTAAAAACGCCATCCCATATTCCCAATTCCTTCGTCTCCGCCGCATCTGCTCCCAGGAGGACCAATTCCAACACCGCACAACCCAGATGGCCTCCTTCTTCAAGGACCGCAGATTCCCCCCAGACGTGATCGACGATGCCCTCCACCGCATCTCCTCCACTTCCCGCTCCTCCGCCCTTGAGCCCCGCTCCTCCAACCGCCACCAAGACAGAACCCCACTGGTTCTCACCTACCACCCCACCAACCTGCGCATACAACGTATTATCCGCCGCCATTTCCGCCACCTCCAAACGGACCCCACCACCAAGGATATATTTCCCTCCCCTCCCCTATCAGCGTTCCGCAAGGACCACTCCCTTCGTGACTCCCTTGTCAGATCCACACCCCCCACCAACCCAACCTCCACCCCCGCACCTTCCCCTGCAACCGCAGGAAATGTAAAACTTGCGCCCACACCTCCACACTCACTTCCCTCCAAGGCCCCAAGGGATCCTTCCATATCCGCCACAAGTTCACCTGTACCTCCACACACATCATCTATTGCATCCGCTGCACCCGATGTGGCCTCCTCTATATTGGTGAGACAGGCCGCTTACTTGCGGAACGCTTCAGAGAACACCTCTGGGCCGCCCGAACCAACCAACCCAATCACCCCGTGGCTCAACACTTTAACTCCCCCTCCCACTCCACCGAGGACATGCAGGTCCTTGGACTCCTCCACCGGCAGAACACAACTACACGACGGCTGGAGGAGGAGCGCCTCATCTTCCGCCTGGGAACCCTCCAACCACAAGGTATGAATTCAGATTTCTCCAGCTTCCTCATTTCCCCTCCCCCCACCTTGTCTCAGTCGGTTCCCTCAACTCAGCACCGCCCTCCTAACCTGCAATCCTCTTCCTGACCTCTCCGCCCCCACCCCACTCCGGCCTATCACCCTCACCTTGACCTCCTTCCACCTATCCCACCTCCATCGCCCCTCCCCCTAGTCCCTCCTCCCTACCTTTTATCTCAGCCGGCTTGGCTCTCTCTCTCTTATTCCTGATGAAGGGCTTATGCTCGAAACGTCGAATTCTCTATTCCTGAGATGCTGCCTAACCTGCTGTGCTTTGACCAGCAACACATTTGCGGCCAAGGAGGAGGCTAGAGGAGCACACAAGGAGCTGGAGTGGCCCAGGTACTCACTCAGACCTTTATATCAAGAGTTTGTTGCCACCTAATTTCCCTCCATTTCCTGAGAAAACAACAAATTGGAAATAAATGAGGCAAGATTAGGTAATAATGAGATGCTCGTACATGCAACTAGGTATCTCCCTTTCACTAGTGAGATTCCTGTCTTGCTTTTAAAACCTTGGTTGGAAAATCAGATTTCTTCTCTCGAAGTCAAGAATCCCAATGTTCCAATATGATTTTTTATCACCCAACTTGCCATTGTCCTGTCTTTCAGGTGCTGGAAAGAGTCCTCTCAATGACTTTTGGTCAGAATATTGGAACAATAGAATGGCAGAAATTAACTGAATTAAAATAATAATTCCTTTTCTTTTGGCAAAGATGGTTTCTGATCTATTGAGTATTCATGGCATTTTATGATTTTACTTGCCAACTTCTACCCATTTTTATCCTAGTCGTCTGGGTATAAAGCTAAAATTATATGAATCTTTTGATTTAAAAAATATTTTTACTTGCGCTTAGTAGAGTAATGATCCATCTACATGTAACCTGAAGTCTCTTTGGACCTCCACTGTTTCCATCTTGTCACCATTTAGCAAAGTTCTTTGGTCTATGCTTTTTTAAAAGAGCCAACATAAATGGCCTGACTGAAATCAATTTACCACAGCTTTGCCTCTTAAATATATTAATATATTGAACAAAACACAAACAAGGATTGGGAGTATCCTATTTATCTCCTGCTCTGCCACGCAGTAATATCATGGCTGATCTGATTCGAACTACAAATCCATATTTCTGCTCACCCCATTACCTTTTACCCTTTGCTTACCAAGAACAATCTACTTCTGCCTTAAAAATATTCAAAGGTTCAGCTCCAACCACCTTGTCAGGAAGAGAATTTCAAAGATCTGCAACCTTCTGAGAGGAAAACTTTTGCCTTATCTGTTCTAACTGTAACTGTAACTCCTTTTTTTAAATGGGGACCTCTGGTTTTAGATTCACCCATAAGACAAAACACCCTTACCCTCTGAACACCTACCCTATCAAGGCAGCTTGGGATATTCCATGTTTCAATCAAGTCAGCTCAAAACTCCAGCAGGTGCAAACATAGCCTGTGTAACCTTCGCTCATTCCAGCTATTAGTCTGGTTCACCCTCTCTTTTGTAACTGTTATGTTTCCATCTATATAGCTTGCAATGCTGTTTATATTTGTGTCAATAGTAAAACTATCAAAGCCATTATTAAATACAATGTATAATTAAGGTTCCAGCACCGATCCTTGTTAAGTGCCGCAAGTCACCTGCTGCTAGTTCAAAAACCTGTGCATTAACTTTACAGTCTGTTGCTTGTAGGTCCTAACTAGGTCAATAATTGGCAATCAATTGCATGAGCTTTAACTTAATCTAAAAATCTCTTAGGGTGGTGTAAGTGAATGCCTTCTAGACACTGTAATAATATTCACAGGTACTCCTCCGTCTACTACTTTATTACATCTCTTCAAAACGTACCACCAAATTCATTAGGTATGGCTTACACTTACCAATCCATGCCATTTGCGCTCTCAGCTGAAAGTTTTCAGGGTATTCAGTCACATGATCTTTAGTAACAGACTTTAATAACTTCCCTTCATCAAATGTTAAACTATCATCTTTCTGAAATTGTCCAGTGACATAGGCAATTTTCAAATCTAAAGAAACGGCTCTTGGATTGACAGAACTTTGGAAGATCATAGTTATCACAACTGTAATGCTTTCACCTACTTCCTTTAAAACGCAGAAATAGAAACCTTCTTGTTCTTGGGTTGTCACTCTTTCTTCCCATTATATACTGGCATCAGTTTTGGTTGAGCTCCCTCTCCCAGAAATAAATAGTATCCCTGAGACACTTAGCATGCTATCTTCTTTCTCTACTGTAAATATTGATGCTACATAGTTATTTAACATTTCTACATTTATTTTCATTTATAATATTGTTATTGAATAGTTTTTGTGAGGGGCCCAGATTGTTTTTAACAACTCTTGCTTTACTAAAAAAATTGTAAACTTTTTGTATTGATTTTGTTTAGATCTTTGTTCATCCCTCTTCATCTGTTTGAACCTTGGACATGTCTGACCGTATCTTCCTCCTCCACTAGATTCTCCACCAACATCTTATGAAGATGGGACTTCATTACTTAGTTTCATTCTTAGCAATCTAATCATAACGAGGTAATCAGTGATAGTGGTTTCTCTTCCTATCACTGCATTGTCATCTCTGAGCTCTTCTAGGAATCATCCCACTGCCTAAGCATAGTTCCACTGCAGTGGAGCCAACAGAAGCGGTGCCACAAGACATTCAACAGAGACACTCAAAGACTCAGAAAAGATAGCCTCGTGCTCCTCTTCACAAACCTTGCAACCCTCAGCAACACCAAGTTGCAGAATTCCAATTGCCTCTGGTGCCCCCTCAAGGCTGCCATCTTCAATGCCTGCATAAACCTGGTTGCTCATGTAACCAGGAAACACTAAGACTAGTTTGACAAGAGAGATCATGAGATCCAAAAACTGATAAACTAGAAGCACATGGCATTTCTGAGCGTAAGACAGCACCTATAGTCGGAAGAGAAAAGGCAGACCTACAGGCGTCTGAAGGTCCAATAATGAACCCGCAACACGAAGAACAGGTGCTGGTTGGAGAAAGCACTGGAGATCCAATGAATACAATAAAAATTAAATTAAAATGTACAATAACATACAATAACTTTCTAAAAGCCACCAGAGAAGAGGACAGTGTTAGGTACATTCCTTTGTGAAAGGAAGGAACCAATAAATTTAATAGTTGGATGATGAGTGAGGAAGACAGAGAAACCCAGACAATTATTTTTGAAAAATTCAGCATATAGCATTAAAACATTGTATCAAACAAAATTTTTGTAGTCTGAGGCAGGAACCTAGTGAGCCTGCTGACAATTTAACAAAGATCAGAAAATGCAGCCCAACACATAACTTTAAGAAAACAGATAAGGGTCAACAGATAGTTCATTTGGAGCTCTGTACACTTTGCACATCACAAATGGATTTTTATTGGCAAGGACACTCACAAAATTGGTGGTCGAACAAATGGCCAACAACTACGATGTGCATGGTTTTTTTCTTCACTGTCAAGACCGCCTACAGACCAAACACCCATAGCCTTACCCTACTGCTGGCCAAGGATGGAGTGGCTCTTATCAAAGACAAAGAAGCCATCAACCATGCAGGGAAGAGCACTTTGGAGACCTCCTCAACCAGTACAGTGCTGTCAATCCGAGCATCCTTGACCACATCCCACAGTATGCTACGTGCCATAAGCTCAGCAACACCCCAGCCCTGCATGAAGTAGAGAAGGCCGTCTGTCAGCTCAAGAACAACAACATTACTAGAGCAGATGGTATCCCTGCTGAGGCGAAAAGCTACTCCTGCAGCTAGATGTCATCATCTGCCATACCTGGAATGAGGAGAGCATCCTAGAAGTGCTCGGAGATGCCACAGTTGTGAGCATTTTCAAAAAAGGGAACAAGTCCAACTGTGGTAACTAAAGGGGAATCTCCTTGCTGTCGACCATTGGAAAAGTAAATGCCAAAGTCTTCCTCAACCATCAACTAACATTCAGCTACAGCCAAAAATAAATTTGAAAGTGATGAGTAATAAAGGAGTTTGTAAAGTTCAAATAAAAATGTACAATGACCTTCAATAACTTTCTAAAAAAAACACTGGAGAAGAGGACAGTGTTAGGTACATTCCTTTGTGAAAAAAAGGATCAAATAAATTTAATAGTTGGGTGATCAGTGAAGAAGACAGAGAAATCCAGACAATTGTTTTTGAGAAATTCAGCATACAGCATTAAAACATTGTATTCAACAAAAATGTTGTAGTCTGAGGCAGGAACCTAGTGAGCCTGTTGACAACTTAACAAAGATTAGAAAATGCAGCCCAATAAATAATTTTAAGACAACAGTCAAAGGGTCAAAAGATAGCTCATTTGGAGTTCTACATACCTAGCACATCACAAATGGATTTTATTACCAATCCATTACTGAAAGGATGGCTTCTTTGTCTTTGATAAGAGTCACTCCATCCTTGGCCAGCAGTAGGATGAGGTTTTGCGTGTTTGGTCTGTAGGTGGTCTTGACAATGAAGAAGAGCCATGCACGTCATAGTTGTTGGCCATTCATTGGACCTCCAATTTTGTGAAATTGTCCTTGCCAATAAAATCCATTTGTGATGTGCAAGGTGTGCAGAGCTCCAAATGAGCTATCTGTTGACCCTTCATCTGTTTTCTTAAAATGTTACTGAAAGGACAATTTCACAACATTGGAAGTGGCATTTAGATTAGATTAGATTTGATTCCCTACAGTGTGGAAACAGGCCCTTCAGCCCAACAGTCCACACTGACCCTTCGAAAAGTGACCCACCCTGACCCATGTCCTTCTGACTAATGCACCTAATATTATAGGCAACTTAGCATGGCCAATTCACCTGACCTGTACATCTTTGGACTGTGGGAGGAAACCGAAGCATCTGGAGGAATCATACGCCGACAGGGGGGAGAATGTACAAACTCTACACTGACAGTCGCCCAAGATTGGAATCGAACCTGTGAGGCAGCAGTGTCTACCACTGAGTCACTGTGCTTCCCCTGGTGTATACCACCAGGACACAAAGTAATGCTCACAGGTTATATCAGGAGATCCTTCCTGAAAATTTGAAATAAAATTGTCCACTAAGGAAAGATGCCGTAAAAATAAGTAATATCATGCCGAGGGATGCAGAAGATCTGAGATTCAACAGCTAGGAGCAACCCAAATCAGAAGAACACAAAGGTAAAGATGTTAGCTGTATGTTCTGTGTCACTAAGACAATTGGCCCTGCACTCCATGGCTTGAGCAGCTATGATGAATACAGCTTTTGTCAAAATACTGTAAGGTGCAGGAGGTACATTAATTCAAAAACACACTTTGACTGGAAGCAAGGAAAATCTGGTACCAACCTTATCGAGATAATTGGATGCTTTGTATATTGTCAGTATAATATTACTAGGCAAAAGTGAGGACTGCAGATGTTGGAAATCAGAGTCTAGATTAGAGTGGTTCTGGAAAAGCACAGCAAGTCAGGCAGCATCCGAGGAGCAGAAAAATCAACGTTTCGGGCAAAAGCCCATTCCTGATAAAGGGCTTTTGCCCGAAACATTGATATTCCTGCTCCTCAGATGCTGCCTTACCTGTTGTGCTTTTCCAGCACCACTCTATCTCGTATAATATTACCATTAATCTGGTAAGAAATGCGTGATTCATCCCCAACTAAAATGTCGATAGAACTCAAATGAAGCCTTGACAGTCAGCTCCAAGAGATAGAAGAAAGTGGTTGCCAGAGTCACTAACAGATTGGATAAATTCCACTGTAGTAAAAGAGATATCAGTGGCTAACTAAGAATTTGCATATTTCCCAAAGAAGTTAATCACCAATAAAGAGGAATCACCATCCCATTCCAACACTGGAAGGGACCATATTGGTACTGGCCAGGATAAACACTTCCAGCAAGCTTGATGCCCGAAATAGGAACCTTGATGGTAAAACTTTGCTGTTGACAATATCCAACAAGCTCTGTGATTGGGTAAAAATTCCTGGAACTACATGAACATCACTGGTAAAGCCAACATTTGTTGCTTATCCCTAATTATTCTGGACCTGAGTTATACTTTCTCCATGGATGTTAGATTGTCCTTTCCGATGAAATCCATTTGTCAAGTCAAAGTGTGCAGAGCTCCAAATAAGATATCTTTCAGTAGTTTGTCTATTTTGTTAAAGTTACTTATTGGGTGGTACTTTCCAATCTTTGTTAAACTGTCAACAGGCTCACTAGGTTCCTGCCTCAGACTACAACATTCGTGTTGGATACAATGTTTAAATGTTGTTTAGGCTACTACATAGGGCAACTAAGAACAGCCACATTGCTGTGTCTGAAGTCATATTTAAGCCAGACCAAGTAAGGATTGCATATTTCCTTTCTTAAAGAGCTGTAGTGAACCTGGTGGGTTTTTACAATTGATGAAAGTTACTGTGGTCACTGTTGGTTTGAATTCCAGACTGTATTAATTGAATTTAAATTGCACCATAATAGGATGTTAACCGCTATTTCCAGAGTATTAGACTGTGTTTGGGTTACGAGTCCAGTGATATTACTACTCTGTCACCAATGAGCCAGGATCTGTTCAGCTGAGAACAGAAGATTGATAGAGAGGGTGCAAAGGAGTGGTTGACATAGTTGATGATATCCTCATCTATAGTGTAAATAGAAAAGATCATGATTGTAGAAAAAGGATAAAAGTAGGAAAGTGAAGGTGACAGAATTCATTTCTTTAGAATAATGTAGGTAACTGATTTAATTAGATGATTACTGACAGTGCATTGTTATTTCAGAGTTGGAAGCACCAAGAGAAAGGAGAGACTTGAGAAGTTTCCCTGGCTTGATCCAGCACATGAGTTCTTTCTTACCTCACATGCCAGAACATCCATCAAATTTACAAGACATTCTTAAAGATGATATTCAGTTCTAGTGATTAGTCATAAATGAGGAGTTGCATGAAAATCAAATTAGTAAGGAGTAAGAAGTCTATGAAACAGCCAATGACCAAATGCAGCGAGGGTAGGGATGACAAGTCGCAAGTAACACTTGTGATACATAATGCCAGCAATGATTTTCAAGACAGAATCTAATATTAGCTCCTCATTTTCAATGATATTACCATCACAGATTTCACCACTATCAACATCCTTGGGGTTACCATTAAGCCAAAACTGAACTGGACAAGCCATATAAACGTTGTGCCTTCAGGAGCATGTCAGAGGCTAGAAACCCTGCTGTGAGGACTCATCTCATAACCAACGTTACCTCTTCCTATCTTTTTTTGTCCTGTGCGGACCTCAAAATTCGAAGCATAGCAGCAGCTTCCAGAAATAATAGTCATGGTGTCATGTAACAACCAGAAGTACACCGTACTTTTCAGCAGCCATGCAACTTCAAAATAATGCTATTCCTGACTCCCCGAGCTTGTCTACAATCTACAAGGCACAGGTCATGAGTCTGATGGAATATTCACCACTTAACTAGATTGGGAAGCTTCAAAAACACCCAAGAAGCTTGACATCATCCAGGTCAAAGGAGCACATTTGATTGGTATCACATCTACAAGGATTCACTCCCTCCACCACTCGTGCTCAGTAGCAATGTATACCATCTACAAAATGCAGTGCAGAAATTCACTAAGTTCCTTAGACAGAATCTTCCAAACTCACTACCATTGAGAAGGACAAGAGCAGCAAATACCGGGGAAGACCACAACCTGCAAGTTCCTTTCCAAGTCACCCACTATCCTGACTAGGAAATATATCGCTGAACGTTTAGTGTGTTTGGATCAAAATCCTGAATGTCCTCCCTAAAGCATTGTGTTCTACCTACATCAAGTGGACAGCATTGTCCAAAAAAGCAGCTCATCATGATTTTCAGCGCAACTAGGGATGGGGAATAAATGGTGACCCAGACAGCAGTAGCCACATCTCATGAATATTAAGAAAAAGAGTAAAAACTGCAAGAAAAAAACCTGTTAGTCTAAAAATAGATTTACTAAAGGATCAACAGCTCCCCTGTTACAAAAAGGGAAAGAAAATGGTATTTGTGTCCAAAGTTCTGGAATCATAGCAAGAGAATTTTAGGCAGTCATGGGTAGATGTGAGAACGTCCATATACAGCTCTACAAGAAAATTCACATTGTAGAATGATGATTGTTCACTTGAGCAGATCTACATGTAACATCCATATAAAGCACTGGAAAGACTGCAAGGCTAAACATTTCAAGGCTACAATTTCACTCTGAAATACAAGCTAGGAAAAGAAACTGTGCTACAGATGCCTTATCTCAGTTGTCACACAGGAAGAACATGAGATAAAAGATCTAGGAACAGAGATGATTCACCTTTTGGACATCACACCACAACAATAGTCAAAATAGAGATGAAACACGCAAATGAAAGAATACACATGATCTTTCAGCAGTGATAAAGGCATGAGCTAATATGTACAGCAAATATGCCAGTTATATGTACCATTGGTCTGTGAGAGATGGCATCTTACTAGATGGTGTTTTGCTGGTTCTGGGATCCAGAACATTACTACTTAAAATAATGCAGTTAGACCTTCTTCACCAGATATTCAAAGGATACAAAGAAAACTTAAGTGGAATCTCAGGGTCAGATCAGCTGCGTACTAGATAGGCATCCACAAAGACATTGAAACTTTTAATGAGTGGTGTTTCTTTGCAAAGTATGCTATAAGTATACAGCATAAAGGAGAAACGATAACTATTGAAATACCTGATCATGGCATATTGGAACAAAATTATTTCACACACAATCAAGAATGGTATCGCACAGTTGTAAGAAATAGGGGACCTGTCCAATTGTCTATCGGCATCAGTGTACCATTCTCAACTCTCCGAGAATATATCCTGTCTATTTAGCTAATGTATAATATCAGAAGTGCTGTTTCTTAATAATATTAACATTTTTTTAAATTACTTATGAATACTCAACTGCTTATTTTATCCTTATCATAGTTTATCGTAGCTTAGTTATCATTGCGATTAAACTCCAGGTTGTACAGATTGGTACCAGACATGGGACCCATAGCAATTAGGGAATCATTACCTAAAAATTTCAGGAGCAACAGTCTGATGTTGTAGCTAAATGCACATGAAACAGTTTCCTAAGTGAAGCGAGGAATTATGATAACTTTGGCAATATGCCAGGGATTGTTTGCTAGAGTGTGAGCTGGACAAGATTGAGAGATATCATGGGAGCTAGAGAAGACTACAACAGGGACAATTAATGTATTATTGATAACTTTTCCTTTCTGTGGCTCTTTTGAATGCTCAAATTGAAGAAAGGCTGGAATAAGTTGGTCTGTGGTTCCCATGTGTTTGCCTTATAGCAGTTAGTGGAGATGGCATTTCCATTGCAAAAGTGAAGTAATGGCTGGCAGGAGGGCTGCACTGCACAAACATAGTTTTCTTTTGCAGATATGTCTGTCCTCATCTGTAAACCTTTTCTCAGAATGGAATTTGATAATCCAGTCATCACTTAAGATATCGGGACCATGCAAGATGGGATGGATAATGATTTTGAGACCACCCCATCTAAAAAGCAAGATGATTTATCAGATGCAATAAACTGGGATACCAATTTGAACATACAGAGTATTGTTGTGTGTGAAGTTCCAGACATGCTCAGCTACTTGATAAACTGTGTAGCACAAATGATCAAGATACAGGACACATATGATGTACAGAAACTAACTAAGACAATTAGGGTGATGGTGGTGACAGTAAAAACAAAGTCAAAGGAATTTTGGGTTGGCAGAATTTAAGGCTAAGGACACTTAAGAATTATCCACACAATAGATATAGGTGAAGGGAGAATTGTAAAACTTATGAAGTCCATGCAGAATCGGTGACTGCAATCATATGTATTTACGTTGTTAACAGCCTAAGAATTAACAGCACTCCAAAAGTATAAGTAATAACATTGAGTGACATGATGTGAAGGTGGGAAGTGCCAAATCAAGGCAACAGTTATCAGATATTATCCATTACCAACAATATTTTTAGATTGGCATAGAATTCCGATGGGATTATTTGGCACAACAGAAAGTTTCTTTCACTCCCTTTCTCACTCCAAATAGAAACAATTCTCACAGTGGGACCAAGTCACTAAAATTGCATGTATCAAGGTTATGAGACTCTACAGAGCTGACCTCAGGGAATCTTCTGGCAACCTGCGAGTATTTGAAAAGGCATGTCAATAACCTCCAGCGCAAAGGGAAGCCAAACAGAATGGAGTTAGGTGATGGCCAAGGGAGCTGTACATCTTGAAATCTAGAGTACATGTCCTGTATTCATTGATCAGAAAGGTTCAAACAAGTGGCTGACTTGGGTAAACTCCCTGCCCCTAGAAATGAAAGATATGATATAATTCTAATTGGGAGAAGGGGCAGGTCCTTGTCAGGTGGCAAGATTTGCCACATGCCCACCTCTTCAGATGGAGGTGGACCAGGAAACATGGAGGAAGACCAAGGACAGCGTTCCCCAACATGAGCTAGAGAGGGAAACATGCCACCATCACAAGCTACTGAAAGAAATACACACTATGCCAGCTGTCCTTTTATCCTCTGGTCTCAATGTCCCAAGTTGATTATATTTTCTGGCAATTTTGCTTATGCATTGTACCTAAATAGCTACTTTTTAATAAACTACTTGAAAATAAGTTACAAATATACAACTGTGTAGGTATTGGACTGAATCACAAAGTTCTACATAGATACATAATATTGGTCAAAGTTTTCAGTTTTCTGATAAGTGAAAGATTTCACAGCCAAACAATAATTTTTGCAGAAGTATTATTCACTGAAAAAGTAATATGTGACAATGGAAGTCAGTCCAGACAATTTAAGGAATTCACTAAATTGTTTGGACTGACAACATCGTCTCATCACCACATTACCCAAGAGGACACAGTTTTAAAGAAAAAGACATTCAGATGATCAGGAGAAGCCTCACAAAATACTAACAAGGCAAAGGAAATTCCAAACCTGCCTCTGTCACTCTGATTTGTACACGTTCAGGTGGATATGAAACCACCTGTAAGTTACTGAATGGAAGGAAGTAGAAGGCAATTCTGTCAAACAAGGTACTTCCTCCACGTGACTAGAACAAAATTCAATAACAACTGACTGATGCTCAGACAAAAAAGATCAACACGTCAGCAGACAGGTGAGTCCCCTATTTGAGTTGTTGAGAAGGCAAACTCTACATATAGAAGGATTCAATGGTTTTTAATGATGTTGAGACTCTCTTCATTGAGACATAAATCAGTAACAACATGAGAAGGAAGAGGGTCCATATTGTTACGATTGAGGTTGGACAGTGCACTTCAATCTCTGTCACCACTCAAGAGGTTACAATATATATGTATATAAATGCTGCACAGAGTTACCAATAAGTCAAATTCAATCGAAGCAAAATATAGCAGATGCTGGAATTCTGAAATAAAAACAGAAAACCTGCAGCTCTGGCAGCACATGAGGACAGGGACTCTAAGGTAAAATTTTGAGTTCACTATGTCTACTTCAGACCTCAACTATATGATGCATTTTGGGTCAAATTCAAGTGCAAATTAAACAATAAATGGCAGAACCCTTTGGAGCATTGACATAGAGGAATCTCGCCATGCGGGTTCACAGATTCCTGTAAGTGGCAATACTAGTGGATAAGGTGGTCAAAAAGACATACAGCATGCTAGCCTTCATCGGCCAAGGTGTTGAAGATGAAAGTTGGCAAGTATGTTTCAGCTGTACAAAACTTGTGTGCGGCCACATTGAGAATATTGCAGGCAGTTCTGGTCGCCACACTACTAGAAGTATGTGGATGTCTTGGACGGGGTGCAAAGAAGGTTTACCAGGATGTTGCCTGGTCTGGTGGGTTTCAGTTATGAGGTGAGGTTGGAAAACGTCAGACCATTTTCACTGGAGATATGGAGGCTGAGGTGCACAAAATTATGAGAGGCAAAGAAGAGGTGGATTTTCAGAGATTTTTTTCCCTGTGTCATAAGGGCAACTAGAACAGGCATAGGTTTAAGGTGAAAAGGTAAAAATTAGGGGAGAAGCACAGGAAAAATATTTCACACCGAGGATGATGGGTGCCTGGACTGCATTGCCAGTGGAGGTAGTGGGAGCTGGTATGTTAGCAAAGGAGTTGCATATTATTCACATACAGGCAAACAGAGGAGTATTAACTGCATATGGACAATCAGTACTGGGTTTAAATAAGGACTAGAAATTGACACTAACTTGGTGAACCAAAGAGCCTGCCCCTGTGCTGTATTGAATTATATTGTGTATACTTTATGAATTTAAAATAAAAACATCCATCAACCAGGTTTCTTTAATAATCAAGCAAAATGTTATTATCAAACAAGACTAATTTGACAAAGATTAAAACTTTTTTAATATTAAAGTATAACCCTTTTAAACAACTCCACTCCCTCAAGTACACCAACAAAATGACTTTCTCTGCAGAGGTTAATTTTGAGAAATAAAAGCCACTTTGGTCTAATGATAGCTAGTTCTTGAAGAAAAAAGTGGATAGGGTATGAAACATTCAAAAATGCCTTTAGTCAGCTTCTTGGCACACATAAATAGGGGTCACCAAACACAGACATATGTCTCTAGCAATTTTGTAGACAGTTCATTCAGAAAATGTCAAGAATTATTCTTCTGATGGTTTTTCAGGAAAATAGCTGAAATCAGTGTTTCTATGGATGTTCAAATATATTTTCTCAGAAGGGATAAGCTGTAAAGCTTCTCTCCCTCAGCAGGGTGTAATCCAAACAAACCCAAAACAAAAACTCCTGAAAGCCATCAACCCAGGAATGTGATTTCCAGTAAATATTACAAACAATTAACTTAAGTCATGTGATTGTCCCATTTTAAAAAAACAATCCAAAATAACTCCTGTCTTTTTCAAATGAGCCGCTGTTGACAAACCTTTCGACACGAATCCTAAGAAAAAGCACCTTCACAACAAAGAAAGAAATATAATCAACAACACTAACAACCTTTTCTAACCAGTGAGCCAACATCATTAGCAAATGGTGCAGCCTCAGCATCACTAGCAAGAGGCATGATAAGAGAAATGACATTTTTAAAGAGGGGCATTATAATATTCATTAAGAAACAGGAATTAATTATTACAGGGAACCATATTTACCACTGCACCTTAGAAGTCAGTGACAGAGCAACAATGTATTAATCCACAGCCACAAGGAGAACAATAAGACATCCAATATTTTGACAGTAAACAATTGATTATTTTGAACCTGAAGCTGTAACACTTGGATTCAAATCTTCTGATCAATGTCGGAATGCCTATTTCTGACCTAACAGGAAACTACACCTTTTTTCCAATTTTTCTGCTTTAATCTCCAATGGAAAGTCCTGGAAAGTTCATCGAGTGTTCAAAACAATGGAAGTATCTGTAAAAGCTATCCAAGCAGAAAGCACATTCCCTTTATATGACACTGCTGAAATCTACTATATGTTCACGAAATGATTTCTAAATTCATCAGAAGGTTGGAATGAACAGGAAGGTGTATAGGTGGGAAGAAACTAACTGCCTTGTATCCATAAAGCTCACTCAGAACAGGTATATACAGTTTAGAGTTTACTGCATTCTATCATGTTTGTACCAGTGAAAATTCTTTGGGACATTTAAACAGCTTTTCAACTTGTTAGTGTACAAGGACATTGATTAATGAATGCAAAGCTATGTAAGTGGGTAAACTGTATGAGGTAAGGGATCAGTCAATAATTGTATCCAAGCTCAATGATGAATTAAGAATTAAGATAGAGTTTTTCCTTGAAACTGCCTTTACTCATGTAAACACAAGCTCACAGATCTCCTAAATGCACAGCTCAATGTATCAGCTGTATCCTATTTTATGTGTGCTTAAAGATAATATAGTAACACCCATCATCTATCTATGCTTAATCATGTAATTAACATGATTTACCAGTAGGGTTTGGGAAGCAAGTGGGCAAAGAAGTAGGGTGGGTAAAGTCAGGGATAGATTGGTGTATGGGTAAGATGGCAGCTATTTAGATGGCAGTTGAGTAGGGTCCTGAGATTGGGTAAGAGGAACATTGAGGATTCAGGGATTAGTTGCATGGTAAAAGCCAGTCGAATCGGGTTATGGAGGAGTTGGGAATTGGGACTAGTTGGAGGAATCGGTAGGATACAAGTGGAGAGCGCAATGGGGTCTCAGAGTGAACAGTTGTATAGTTAACCAGGAATTACATCAGGATTTTTATGTCTAATATCTCTTAGGTAACTCTTAATTTAAAGTTTGATCTGTCTGATATATCTCACTCTAACTAAGAGACACATTTTCATAGGGTCAAAGGGAACAGAGGAATTGTTCAGTGTAAGTTTAACTTACCAAGGCAACTCCCACAGTCGGTATATCAGGACCTCTGCAATGTCCTGACATGCATCTTGAGCAACATGACCTAGATACCAAAAGATCTGATCTCATATTTAACCTTGTAAAGAGCTTCTTACCAGCAATCCACGCAATCACTAATATTATCTTTAATTTTTTAGCTTAACATCACCTGAATTACTTCATGCTTCAGCCTATCTGTAACTGAAACCCTCCTCCATTCCTCTGGTATCTATAGATTTGGCAAATCAAATATGATCTTGGCTATCTCCCATATTCCACCCTCCATAAAATTAGACCATTCAAATCTCTGCTAGGCATGTCTTAATTCATTAAAAATCACATTTCACACATCACCTCCCTGATTATTGACATAGTTGGGGTGTGAATTCAACTCAAATCAACACCTCAATTTTAAAATTCTCATTATTATTTTAAAATCTCTCCATTGTTGGGTCCTCTCTATTTCTATTATTGACAACACTCTGAGATATCCTTACACCTCTAAGTCATTCCTCTTGGTCATTCCGGATCCACTATTCACGACTGTGTTTTTAGCTGCCTTGGGCCTCAACTCTTTATTTTCCTTAATAAATCTCTCTACCTCTCTTTTTCTTCTTTATGATACTCCTTCAAACCTAGTTGACCAGTTTTTGGTAATCTACTCTCTTTTCATGGCTTATTACCTAATCTTGATTTCTACTGCTTCCATGCAGTACTCAAGACATTTTATTAGATCAAAGTCACTATGCAACTACAACTTGTGCTGTTAATTTATTCCATTCTTTGAAGATTTATTTTCATAACACCTTTGTGTCGGGATACCGTCTGTTTTGTGGCCATCTGCTGTATTTTTCTATGTCTCTCATTCAGTAGGATCTGTCTTTTCTCTGTGTATTCTTGTATGTTTTTCTTTTAAGTTTAAGTTGTCTCTTACCACTTTCTCATCCATGGCAGTTTTGCTTTGGTGTGTGGACATCTTGCCCAATAAAGATATAAATTGATTCTGAGTCAAGTTAATTTCTTTTATTTTGAAAAAACTGGTCTCACTGATGTTGTGCTGTTTTGTCCATTAACAGATTTACCCAGTTTACTGCAGATAGTCTATGTTTCAATTCAGCGATTAGTAGCTGAATCACGTTTCTCCCAAACAAAATAACATTGAAATCAATCAAATTGTGGAGAAGAATAAACGTTCATCCATATTACACTGGTAACTAAATCTCATTGCTTATTATAAAATCTAACATGATCTACTTCATTTCAGTAACCCAAGTCTGTCTAATCAA
This sequence comes from Hemiscyllium ocellatum, assembly GCF_020745735.1. NCBI lineage: Eukaryota > Metazoa > Chordata > Chondrichthyes > Orectolobiformes > Hemiscylliidae > Hemiscyllium > Hemiscyllium ocellatum. The sequence continues at coordinate 60,655,325 of NC_083409.1, read as the reverse complement.
ATGTAAATCTTTTGCTTTCATCTGTCATTTTTAAGTTTCCTTATTTTGCTTTATGTTATGATGCACATTTTGTTCTTCGCAGGCTAGTTTGGCATTTTGACTCATTTCTTGTTGGTTTATTATCACAACGTCAATTAGACAGCTGGTGATGGACAGAGCCAAGACAGACATCAGGTAGCCAAATTTGTTCCTTATATTTCTGCAGTTTGGAGATATGCTACAATGAAACCATTCTTGAATCTTAAAGCACAGCAATTGAACAAACATTTACATGCTGCAATGACTATCAACATGACATTCACAAAATGGATTTTTAAACATTTTAATAATGGTTCTGTAAGGAATTTGCAAATATTTGAGAACTGCAATTATGGAAATATAAAATGGTTAAATATTTGCAATTAAGACCCAGAACATGGGTGTTGCCATATTTGTTTAAGACGGAGTACTTACAATTTTTTTTTATTAATTTCAAAAGACCTCTTTCTTTTATTAGCCAAGAGGTAGTTGAGTCGAGGGTGTGGTGTTGGAAAAGCACAGCAGGTCAGGAGCATCCGAGGAGCAGGAGAATCGACGTTTTGGCCATAAGACCTTCATCAGGAATTAAGCTTGTGGGCAAGGGGAACAGAGATATAAATGGGAGAGGGTGGGGTTGGGGTGAAGGTAGCTGGGAATGTGCTGGGTAGATGAAAGTGGGAGGAGGAGAAAAGGTGGTCGGTCGGAGAGGAGGATGGAGAGGATAGGTGGGAAGAAAGATGGACAAGTAAACAGGGCGGGTGCCGTGTTGGAGGCTTGGGACTGAGATAAGGTGGGGGGAGGGAAATGAGGAAACTGGTGAAATCCATATTAATCCCGTGTGGTTGCAGGGTCCCAAGGCGGAAGATGAGACATTCTTCCTCCAGGTATCGAGTTATAAGGGATTAATGATGGAGGAGGCCAAGGACCTGCATGTCCTTGGTGGAGTGGGAGGACGAGTTATGGTGTTCGGCCATGGGATGGTGGGGTTGGTTGGTGCGGGTGTCCCAGAGATGTTCTCTGAAAGTTGAGCCAACTTTAGGTTTGTTTCTGGTGCTTAGCCAATAAAAAGAACAGTCTGTTTTCCATTCCCTTTGACACAACCTGGCATTGAAGCTTATGACCATTCATAGATCTAAAAAGGTTTTAATTTTATTCTTTCATGGAATATAGGTGTTGCTGGAAGCATTTGTTGCCCATCCCTAAGTGCCGTTATAGGTCTAGATTCATGTGTAAGCCGGACCAGGTATCGGGAAGAGTGACAACTGCACAATCCTTGTAGAGACAAAGTCCCGCCTTCATATTGAGAATAACCACCATCGCGTTGTGTGGCACTATCACCATGCTAAATGGGAGAGAGTTCGATCAGATGTGGCAACTCAAGACTGGGCATCCATGAGATATTGTGGGCCATCAACAGCAGCAGAATTGTATTCCAGTACAATCTGTAACCTCACGGCCCGGCATATCCCCCACTCAACCATTAACATCATTCCCTCCATCAATGCTGGTTCAATGGAGAGTGTAGGAGGGTATGCCAGGAGGAGCACCAGGCTTTCCTGAAGATGAAGTGTCAGCCTGGTGAAGCCACCAAACACGACTACTTGCATGCCAAACAGCATAAGCTGAAAGTCATAAACAGAGCTAAGCAACCCCACAACTAACAAATCAGTTCTAAGCTCTCCAGTCCTGCCACATCCAATCATAATGGTGGTGGATGATTAAACTCACTGGAAGAGGAGGCTCCACAAATATCGCCATCCTCAATGATGGAAGAGCCCAGCATATCAGTGCAAGGCTGTAAGGCTGAAATGTAAGGCTGAAGCTTTCGCAGTAATCTTGAGCAGAAGTGCCAAGTGGATAATCCATCTTGCCTTCCTCCAGTGGTCACCAGCAGTACAGACACCAGTCTTCAGCCAATTCAATTCACTCCACATGATATCAAGAAATGATCAGAGACACTAGATACTATAAAACACTGCGAGCGCTGACAACATTTTGGCAATAGTACTGAAGACCTTTGCTCCAGACTCACCACTCCCCTAGCCAAGCTGTTCCAGTACAGTTTCAACGCTGATATCTACCTGACAATGTGGAAAATTGCCCAAGTTTGTCCTTTACATAAAAAGCAAGACAAATTCAACACAGCCAATTACCACTCAATCAATCTACTTTCAATCATCAGTAAAGTGATGGAAGTGCTATCAAGCAGCATCTGCTCAGCAATAATCTGTTCAGTGATGCCCAGTTCGGGTTCTGCCAGACATAGACAAAAGAGCTGAATTCCAGGGGTGAGGGGACAGTGAAGCACTTGACATCAAGGCTACATTCAATGGAATGTGGCATCAAGGAGCCCTGGAAAAACTCGATTCAATGGATATCAAGGGGCAAACTCTCCAGTGGTTGGAGTCATACTTGATACATGGGAAGATGGTAATGGTTTTGGAGGTCAGTCATCTTAGCTCCAGGATATCTCTGCAGGAGATCCCCAGGTTAGTGTCCTCAGCCCAACCATCTTCAATTGCTTCATTGGTGACCTTCCCTCCACCATAACTGAAGTTGGAGCTGGATGGACTTCGGATCATTCGGGAGGGAGAGAGGGTAATAGAGTGGGGCTACAGTGAGGTAGTCTCACCTCAGGTACAGGAAAAAGGTAATTACAGTCAGGGGACAGAAAGGGAATAGGCAGACAGTGCAGGGATCCCCTGTGGTCGTTCCCCATAATAATAAGTACTACATTTTGGATATGGTTGGGGGGAAGGACCTATCAGGGGAAAGCCATAGTGGCCAGGTCTCTGGCACTGAGCCTGACACTGTGGCTCAATAGGGAAGGGAGGGAAAATAGAAAAGTGCTAGTGATAGGAAACTCAATCATTAGAGGAATGGAGGAGATTTTGTGCTGCCTCCCAGGTGCCAGGGTTCAGGATGTCTCTGATCGAATCTACAAGATTCTGAAGGGAGAGGATGAGCAGCCAGAAAATGTGGTGCACATTGGCATCAATGACATAGCTAGAAAAGTGATGAGAATCTAAAAGGTGAGTTAGGGGAGTTATGTTGGAAGCTGAAAAGTAGGATGAGCAGAGCACCAGTGCCATGTGCTAGTGAGGTGAGGAACAGCTAGCCAGTGCAGCTAAACACATGGGTACAGGGTTGGTGCAGAAGGGAGAGCTTCAGATACATAGATCATTGGGGTACCTTCTGGGGAAGGTGGGACCTGCACTTAAACTAGAGGGGCACTAATGTCCTGGGCAGGAGATTTGCTACAGCACTTCAGGAGAGTTTAAACTAGTTTGGCAGGGGAATGGGAACCAGAGCTACAAATCAGAGGAGAGGGTAGTTGTTGAACAGGCAGAAATAAAATGCAGTGAGTCTGTCAGAAAGATACACAGTTGATAGGGAAGAAGGATGGGTTAAAGTGTGTCTGTTTCAATGCAAGGGATGTCAATAATAAGAGTGATGAACTTAGAGCATGGATCAGTATTTGGAACTATGACGTTGTGGTCATAATGAAAACATGGAGTTCACAGGGGCAGGAATGGTTGCTGTATGGTCCAGGGTTTAGATCTTTTAAAAAGAATGGGGGGAGGATGTGGAAAAAGAGAGGGGGAGTAACATTGATAATTAGAGAGTGCATCACAGCTGCAGAAAAGAAGGTTTTTGAGGAGGGTTTGTCTACAGAATCAGTATGGATGGAAGTCAGTAAGAGTAAAGGAGCAGTCACTTTATTGGGTGTTTTCGATAGACCCCCTCCCCATTGGTAGCAGAGAGATGGAAGAACAGATTGGACAGTAGATCTTGGAAAGGTGCAGATGTAACAGAGTTGTTGTTATGGGTGACTTCAACTTCTCCGATATTGATTGGACTTCCTTAGTGCAGATGGTCTGGATGGAGCGTAATTTTGTTTTTGATTTTCATCTCACTTCAGTCTCTTCCTCATTCTCTCCAACTAGGAAAGTTACTCAGGTGGTGCAAGTCCTACACTTTCAGCAAAGTTACAGTGCTAGACAGAAATCAGAATCCACTTGCTTAATGTGACATAGAGTTGAAACAATGTGAAATTGTTTGCCAAATACGTGGCAGGTTGGAAACAGATTTGAGGTCTCTAATTCTTTATTTTCTTTCTTTGTCTCATGGCAGCAATTAGAATCACATATTCATTAGGATACGCATTTCCAATTGTCAACCAAACATTGATAAAATCATTAATAAACTTCAAAATTCAAACTTAATTTTAAAAATGTACATTAGTATGAGGAAAGACACTTCTCTTTCCATTCTCCTTTGGTTTAATAAAATCTCTGAATTTTATAAAATACTCTACAATAGCCATAATGTACAAAACAAATCACTAAACTTTTAGACTATCCTATACTTTCTTCTTAAATATTTTGAGTAACAACCACCAAGATCTGCTAAAATCTATAAACAGTGTTGCGTCATTTCACTTGATCAATGCTGAAGCTTACCAGAGTACATTTACACTGAAGATTTATAATAATATCGATAAGTAAAAATAAATTATTTGTTTCTGTGGTCACATTTTTGAGTAATTCTGATTAATTAATTATTATTATTCATGTGGTGTTAATCTACCTGATATTTTTTGTGGAGGTTTGTATCAATGAAATAATACTTCTATTAAAATAGCTGTCAGAGGAGCTTAGTTAATAACATTCTAAACTTGGGGTCAAATAGCGAAAGTCACTCTTATCACAAATATTTTGATTACTTATACCTTTTACTTGCAATATTTCAATTTGGAATCACTTCCAATTGTTAGTGACATAATTTATTTTCCTGGAAGGAATCCCACTAATCTGGAATCCTAAACAGGAAAGCTTCGTTTGACACCTGGGCTGTTGGGGGTAACAATTTTGCATCATAACCACCTCATCTCAGTAATTTCAACAGGGTGCCTTTAAATGACATGCTCATGATATTGGTATTGTACTACATACCTTGTGATCTGAGTGTACAATGGACTTATACTTCATTTTACTTGCAGATCCCTTGTGGCATGACACTCCATGAAAGTATTCTGCGCTCCGGTATAATCTCATTATTTAATGTTCATCCAGACACTAATGAACCTGTGAATGCAATGTATCTAAATAATAGCTAGATGTAATATTTGTATGTGGATTATTCAATGCCACAGTATTCACTCCATTTCCTATGTTACCAGATAAGTTTCATAGAATCCCTACAGTGTGGAAACAGGCTATTCAGCTCAAAATGTCCACACACTCCCTCCGAAGAGTAACACACCCAGACCCAATCCCCCTACCCTATATTTACTCATGACTAATGCACCTAACCTACACATCCCTGAACACAATGGGTAATTTAGCATGGCCAATTCACCTAAACTGCACATCTTTGGATTGTGGGAGGAAACTTGAGCATCCGGAGGGAACCCGTGCAGACATAGGGAGAAAGCGCAAACTCCACGCAGACAGTCACCCAAGGCTGGAATTGAACCCAGGTCCCTGGTGCTGTGTGGCAGCAGTGCTAACCACTGAGCCACCGTGCTGTCTCCAGATGCGAGTACTGCCACTACAGGTAATGCACCTTTTTCAAGGCAAACCCTTACCAAGCAAAAGGGAAATAAATTGATGAAACAACATGTTGCCCACAGTCCATATCACTGATATCACTATTTCAGCATCCTACCAGTAGTAAAGTCCAGCACAGAATATGTTCAGGAATATGGGCTGATAGTACGGGAAACTCCCCAATAACGTTTGTTCTCACATCCTGTAGGGCCATCTGTCCATATCCAATACATGACCAGGACCGTAACTTGGGATTTTACAAACTCACTCTTAGCCAGATTTATCACCAAGCCCGCCTTCTGAAGTCAATTGAAAATTCTGGTCGTCGTTTCAAATGTTCCTTCCATGTGTGACTAAAAATCACCAGATCATCTATGTACGCTACACAATTCAGAAATCCCAAAATGATTTTATTGGTTGCGTTTGAAATGTGGCTATTGAATTTTCCATACGAAATAACATAAATTTACACTGGTACAATCCATTCAGTATCATGAAAGCCAAGATTTTCTTCGCTCTTTCAGATAAAGATACCTGCGAATATGCTTTGGGAAAGTCCAACTTTGAAATATAAGTTGCTTGCCCACTGTTTCTAACACTTTATCACCCACTAGCAAAAATACGGATTTTTGATTTCATGTCTGTTTCTGGTTTCATCACATGCTGTCCTATTGTAAAATGCTGTCTATCCAATTCATCACTGTTCTATTTAATCTCACCCCAAAATTTGACACATTGTCTAAATATATCATCTCTGAACTCTGGCTCACCAATTTTCCTTAATTAATTTTGGTGGTCCTCTCATCTCATGCCCAAAAACTAATTCAAATGGACAGAATTTAATTTAATTCATTAGGTACATTCCTAATTGCAAAAAGTGCAAATGGAAATCTTTAACCCAATCCTCTGGATGATGTAAGCCCTCAACTTGATCTTTAAACTTTGATGTAATCATTCTAATGTAATCCTTGATAGTATGCAGTGGATTTGAATTGTCTTATTCTTAAGCTATCCACAACTTTCTTGAATAATTTTAATGTAAAATTTGCCCCTTGATCTGATTGTATATCCGTGGATATTCTGCATCAATTAAAAATCTTAGTAACCCTTCTACAATCCTTTTCATCGTGATGCTGCGTAATGGAATGGCTTCTGGAAATATAATAGACACATCCAATATGGTCAGCAAATACTGATTCACACTTCTTGGTTTAGGTAGGAGTCCTATGCAATCATTTAAGACTCTAGCAAAAGGTTCGTCAAATGCAGGAATTGGTATTAAGAGTGCTGGTTTTATTACTGCCTGTGGTTTTCCAATTGTCTGATACATATGACATGTCTGGCAAAATTCAACCACATCCTTGTGCAGTCCAGGTAATAAAAATGTTTTTATATTTTGGCTTGAGTTTTCCTTATTCCCAAATGACCTCCTACTGGTAATTCAGGTGCTACCTACAACACCTCCTTTCTATAACCCACTGTTAATGCAACTTGATGAACTTCTGCCCATTTTCCATCTGCCTGAATATATGATGGTTTCTATTTCCTCAACAAGACTTCATTTTTAGGACAGTAACATTCTAGGATACACTCCTTCTTCAGTCTATGCTTTTTGAAACAACTGCTTTAGTTTATCATGTTGCAATTCAACTAATTTCTCTGAGCTGAAATTTCCGTTTGTCTTTTACTTGTTCTTGTGTCTTTTATCCCAATCATTTGATCAATTTGATAGTTTCTGATAAGTGAACTTCAATTTTATTATCTACACTCCTTGATTTCTCTTCCTGCTTCAACCTGTGGTTTTGTGATCTTGTAAGTCCCAGGATATGCTTTGTGTAGCACCTCAGTTGCCTGATTCTCCACCAGCTTTTCAACCAGTAGGCATTATTCCCACCTGTGATCCAGCTATGTCATGACCAAGAATAAACTGGATTTCTGGAACTAAGAATTTCTCTATTACTCTGACCCACTGTTTCCCCACTTCTCACCAGACTCTCCAACCTCACTTTATATAATGGGACACTCTTCTTCTCACAATCCGTCCAAAGAAGCTGCCCCCGTTTGATGTACTGTAGTGGCATGAGAGGACATTCACCTACCTTGTTCCCTCCAATATATAAGCAATAAACCTAATTTTGTGATTAGTAGAGAATATGTTCCCTTTTAAAGGCCAGCAACAGCCAGTTAAAAGATTCCATAGCCAGATTTCTCAATGCTCAGCTATCTGTGTTGCTAGGCACAAGCCCTTGTTTTGATATTTAAACAGATGGTATGGTCATGCCCATCTTCATATTAGCACTCTGGTGTCTATACGACTGGTAACTGTAGCTCTGGGTTTTCCAGTCCTGCAAACTTGTCTCAAATTCCTTAATTAAAAGGACAACTGTCTGTTTTAAATTGTCCCTGAAGACACTAAAATGATCACCAATTGTGAGGAATCCTAATAGCTCATGAACACAATTCACTTTGTCAGGATCATATGTATGACTCAGAATATGTCTGGTCTTATGAGAATTGCACTGGTTAACTTTATTGTACATTTTCTTTCCTCTTCATTAGAAAAGCAGGAAAATATTGTGTTCCAATAAAATTATATTTATTTTAATGAAACACATCCCTGATATATATATACAAGCCAATTAATCTAAAATTGATGCAGTGCATCTTCTGCTTGAACTATATCTTCTATTTGTTAAACTGCCAAGTAAAATGTTCCCATAATAATGACTTGTATTCATATTAGATTACTTACAGTGTGGAAACAGGCCCTTCGGCCCAACAAGTCCACACCGACCCGCCAAAGTGCAACCCACCCATACCCCTGCATTTACCCCTTACCTAACACTACGGGCAATTTAGCATGGCCAATTTACCTGACCCGCACATCTTTGGATTGTGGGAGGAAACCGGAGCACCCGGAGGAAACCCACGCAGACACGAGGAGAATGTGCAAACTCCACACAGTCAGTCGCCTGAGTCGGGAATTGAACCCGGGTCTCAGATGCTGTGAGGCAGCAGTGCTAACCACCGTGCCACCGTGCCACCCCATATGATGACTTTAAATGTTTAAAATGTTTAACAAAAAGAAAAATCATCATAAACAAAATAGATGAAAAAAATGAAAACCAAACCATGGAGAAAGAAGTACTGAGAGCCTGGCTGAAAAATTAAGTTGTAAGAAAAAGTTTAAAGGTGAATGAAGTAGAGATTTCAAGATTTTGGAGTAGAAGTAGCAAAAGGCTGGTCCATCAATATGGGACAGAGTGTGCAGAACGTTCTACAAATGCAAGAGCCTGGAAAGGATGACTCGATGTAGGGATACATAGATGAAGTAATCAATCAGATAGGGAGACAAATGTTGGCCTTCGTTGCAAAAGGATTTAAAAAGAGGAGCAAAGATATCTTACTGCAGCTGTACTGGTCACATCTGTGTATTTTTGGTCCTTGTACCTCAGAAAACATACGCTTGCCATAGAGGGGGTGCAAAAAAGGTTCACCAAATTGATTCCTCGATGACACACTTGTCATGAGGAGAGATTAGGTCAAATGAGTCTGTATTCACTGGAGTTTAGAAGAATGAGAGAGGAGCTCATTGAAACATGGAGTCATACAGCATGGATACAGCCCCTTTGATCCAACTCATCCATGCTGACAAGATATCCGAAATTAATCTAGTTTCATTTTCCAGTATTTGACCCATATCATGTTAAACTCTTCCCATTCATATACCCATCCAGATGCCTTTTAAATGTTGTGATCGTACTAGCTCCACCACCTCATCTGGCAGCTCATTTCCAACATAGAAAATTGGAAACTAGAAACAGGTGTACGCAACTCAGTCTTTTGAACTGTCTCCCCCATTCAATGGGATTATGGCTGATTCTATGTCTCAATACCATATACTTGCTTTCTCCTCATATGCCTTGGTGTCTTAAAAATCTAAAAAAACATTCAGTTTTCAGTAAATTAAACTCCACAGCCTTTTGTGGCAGAGAATTCCACAAGTCCATTACAATTTGAATGAAGAAATATTTCCTCAACTCAGTCTTAAATGTCTACCCCATATGCAAACACCACATCCCCATCGGAGAAATCATTCTGCCTGCATGAAAAGCAAAGACAGTCTCATAAAACAGATGAACTTGACAACAGCAGGCGAGGGAACAAAAACATGACAGAGTGTCAGTAACTTGGAATTGGAGTGTTTGGAATTGATAGATGTTTAGCAACAGAGTGGACATAATGGATGGAATGATGGTAAATGAGCTGCACTGATGAAGAAATATATGAGCACTTCTGGAGGTGAGGATTACTAGAACAAAAGAAAGTAGTATGAGCAGATAATTAGTCATAAATAAAAGATTTAGGGATTGCCCTGCAGAAGAAGAAATATTTTGTTCAGAAGGGTAAGGCATGAATGGGAGTTCTCCAATTTGCAGCTCTCAGAATTAAAGGAACTAAGACAGGACTATAACTGGAAACAACAAGGATCACAGAATTTGAACGATGTGGGAAAATAAAAGCAAAAGCCAGAGGTAGGGGTAGAAGTTAACAAGATCAATCGTGGAAAAATCACTATTTCAAAAGAGAAAGTGCACAATAGTGGGATTATGAGGCGGAAGAATACTAGTTTACCCATGAGTATTAGAAAAAACTTGGAAGGGAAAATCAACAAGGAAGCAGTCAGATAGTTCCTCACACTTCCAGAAATATTTTGATCAAATGGATAAATGTGGAAATGGATATGGGGTTGGAGCATTTATGCAAAGAATAACATGGAGTAAGGATAAAGGGGAAGAGAAAGCAATTATTTACATTTAGAAAGAACAGTTCATATCCATATGGTGTCTCAAATGTGCACAATCTGATCCATTTTGAAAAATAGTTATTGCAATGTAGGCAGCAAAGTTTCTCTAAATCAAGATCCCAAAACAGATTACAAGAAGAAACAGAGCAATTGCAGGATTAGTAGGGAAACTAACATTTTACGATTGACTTAAATTTAGTTGTGATCATAATTGAAATATATTTATTGATTAATATAATCAATAAGTCTGCTTAAATATAGCCAAACTAGATCTTAACATCATTTGGCTCTGCCGAGCTTCATTTGATAAGGAACTGCATCATGGAATTGTGAACAGGATGAATGCAATAACCAATTTTTTAGACTTATAACTGTAAGGGTGAAGGACATTTTTTTAAAAATTCATTCACAGGATGACAGCATCACTGGCTAAGCCAGCATTTATTGCCCAGAGGGCAGTTGAGAGTCAACCACAATTGCTGTGGGTCTGGAGTCACATGGAGGCCAGATCAGGTAAGGATGGCAGCTTCCTTCCCTAAAGGACATTAGTGAACCAGATGGGTTTTTACAACAATCATGGATTCATGGTCATCAGTAGACTCTTAATCAAAAATCTGGAATTGAATTAAAGTTCCATCACCTGCTGTGGCAGGATTTGAACCCAGGTCCCCAAAACATTATCTGGGTCACTGGATTAATAACTCAGCAATAATACCACAAGGCCATTGCCTGTTTGGTTCAAAGCCATACTTCCAAGGTTGAGTAAGACAGAGATGGTATATTCCCAGCCTCTTAGCCCTGATCAAGAAATAAATAACCATAACTGTGTTCTTCTACAGGTTTATTAGAAGTATATCAATTGACTAAATGTAAGTTTTGTATTAGAGTTAACTTAGTAACAACGTATTTAAACTTGTAATTGTTAATATATCCTGTTAAACAAATTAGTATGTTTTCCAATTTTCTAAATTAAAGATAATGTAAACTGTGTTTCAAGCTTTCAGAAAGAGGAAAAAACAGTCAGTCAGTCAGTCAGTCAGTGACAAGTGTCTCATTTAGTGCAAACTTCACAAAATTAAGCAACATTGAGATATGAATTCAAAGCTCTCAATCTTTGGGTGCTGTCTGCATGTGTTTCCCTTTTTTAACAAAGAGGCAAAGAATCTTTCAAACAATCCTCTTAACTTAGTAAAGTGACAATAACAAAACTTAGTAAAGTGGATAGACCCCTGGACAATTGACAACTTAAGGAATCGGTCAGGAGAGAGGTGACATTAATTCATGTACATCAGCCTTAACAGGCATTAAGAGATTGATTATGCAGCCCTTAAAACAATTAGCAATAAACTTTGCTTAGGTTAGTCCAATCAGAACTTACTGATTTCAAAGTTTGAAATTATCCTGCTTGCAATTGGGAAAGAAAGGCCCTCAAAACATTGGAGAACAACTGAGAAACCAGGTCATAATCTGCACCTTAACCTGAACCAGAAAATAAGAGTTGAAATATGTCCATTAAATTGCTGCCCTGATTTAATAGGCATTAGTTATAGCTAAAGTTGTGCCTGAGTTATGACACTAGACTGTCTTCTGTTGCCTTATTGGTCAAAGTCTCAAAAGAACAGCTTAATGTTGGCATTGGAGCATAAGATTCCTAAAACTTCCAAATGTATGACAATATACAAAGAGGATTTCCTGCTCTTTTTTGGGTAAACACCAAAAGGGCCTCTTTACCTACATCTGAATTAAACAGACAGTGCTGTTAGTGTTGCATCTGAAAAAGGAGTCTCCCAACAATTTACCACATCCTCAATGCTGCACTGATGTTCAGAAGTGGGGATACTAAGGAAATGTAGGAGCATGTTCAAGTCACCCAATATGAAGAGTTGCTCAGGGATGAAAAGAAAAAATGAAAGATATTGTAAGGAATTTGGCATAGAGCTGGCATAATACTTGAGGTCACAGTTCATTGCAAAGCGAGCGACAGGAGGGATGAAATAGGATTAGCTGCTAACTGAAGGAGAACATGCCAGATATACAGTATGTGGATTTGGCAGCAAGTGTATGTAACTGCGTTGACAATTTTAATGGGCAGGTGACGTAACATAAAGTAAAGCACCCAAAAGGAGTAAGGGAGTAAAAGTCAAACTCTGTAAGCCAGGCTACTGTTGGCGCTTGGCTGCTTATACCTTCATCCATGAAGGGAGCAAAAATTAGAAGTGCTGAACATAATGGGAGCTATATTCTGGAGATCAGTGGAAATTGTTGATGTACTGGTGAGCTTGGGATTAAAAAGAGTAAACAGGATTCAGCGGTGCTGAGGCAATTGACCTGTGTGGTTTATTAGAATATTTATTCAGGTTTAGCTCAAAATATTGAATTTTTAAAATAGTTTAACTTGCAGAATGCATTTTACTTTAAATCTCATAGATTAATTCTTCCAGTTTGGTGATGCCAAGTTAATCATAACAGAATGCATGCAATAAGTATCTGAAATCTGTTGATTCTGAATTTTGAGTATGTTTTAACTTTGAATACTCTAAGTTATATACTATTTAGATACCTTTTTTTAGAAAACATGTATTACACAAAAACTTTATCAGCTTCCATCTATTCTGGTTTTCCATAATTATCTTGCAGTTCTAATTCCAGCATGCCACTGATAACCTTTCACACTCCCTTATCAGAATCTATCTATATCTGCCCTAAAAATACTTAAATACTCCACTTCCACTGCCTTTTCAGGAAGAGAATTCCAAAGACCCTTTGTGAAAACAATTCTGCTTACCATTTTCTCAAATGTGCAATCCCTTAATTTTAAACGGTGACACCTAGTTTTTGATTCTCCCACAGAAGGAAATATCTTTTCCAAATCCACCCTGTAAAACACCTTTGGGACTAGTGGTATTTCAATCTAGTTGTCTCTTATATTTTTAAACTCCAGTTCATTTAAATGACATTGTGGGTCATCCCACAGCAGGACTTCTGACGAATGCTTTACGTCAAATACATTGATGATATTTTCTTCCTTTGGACTCATGGCAAGGAATCGCTGAGAAAATTACATAATGGTATCAACAAGTTTTATCCCACCTTCAGACTTACTATGGACTACTCTTTAGAATCAGTTTCATTCTCACACACACACACACACACACACACACACCCCTCCATTAAGGATAGTCATCTCAGTACCTCATTCTAAAGCAAGCCTATGGATAACGTCAATATGCTGCACTTCTCGAGCTTCCACCCTAAACATATTAAAATAGCCATCCCCTATGGATAAGCCCTCTACAGGATCTGCTCAGATGAGGAGGAACACAATGAACACTGAAAGGTGTTGAGGGATGTCCTCATAAGGATGGGACACGATGCTCAACTCATCAATCACCGATTCCAACGTGCCATAATGAAAAACCGTGATGACCTTCTCAGGAGGAAGACACGGGATATGACCGATAGGATACCCTTAATTGTCCAGTACTTCCAGGGAGTGGGGGGACTACGCCATGTTCTTTACAGCCTGCAACACATTATCGATGCTGGTGAGTACCTTGCAAAGATTGTCACTATGCCTCCCCTTCTTGCCTTCAAACAATCACCAAACCTTAAAAAGACCATTGTTCACAGCAAACTGTCCAGCCTTCAGGACAACATTGACCACAATACCATACAACACTGTTGCGGCAGCCACTGCAAAATGCGTCAAAGCATAGACATGGATACCACCATTACACATGGGGACCATGTGTATGGAAAGTACTCATGTGATTCAGCCAACATTGTCTATCTCATATGGTGCAGGCAAGGATGCCCTGAGGCATGGTTTATTTGTGAAACCAAGAAGACTCTACGACAACAGATGAATGGACACCGCACAACAATAACCAGGCAGGGATATTCCCTTTCACTGGGGGAACAGTTCAGTGGTTAAAGATATTCAGCCTTGGATCTTCAGGTAAACAGCCTCCAAATTGGACGTTGGCACACGCAACAATGCAGAGTTGCTGAACAGAGGCTGATAGATATGTTCAGTACCCATGAAGATGGCATCAACCAGAATCTTGGCTCATGTCACACTACAGCAACCCCTCCATATTGTACACTCTTTCACATACACACACACACACACACACACACACACACACACTTACATGAGCCTTCTCTCATACACACACTCACACGCATACTCTCACATACATACTCCTCACACTCACACATACTGCAAATGTGTTGCTGGTCAAAGCACAGCAGGCCAGGCAGCATCTCAGGAATAGAGAATTCGACGTTTCGAGCATAAGCCCTTCATCAGGAAACGTCGAATTCTCTATTCCTGAGATGCTGCCTGGCCTGCTGTGCTTTGACCAGCAACACATTTGCAGCTGTGATCTCCAGCATCTGCAGACCTCATTTTTTACACTCACACATACACCCTCTCAAGTATGCATGCACACACACATTCTCAAGAGCACACACATACCCACACTCTCTCCCTCACACACACATATAATTCTATGGGGTGAATTTGTATTTACAGATGCCTTCTATTTTGTTCAAATAGCCCATGATCAGTAGCCATGTGGCATTTTATACCTTCCTATTTTGGAAGTAAAACCAGTCTGGCTCCAGTTTGAGAAACAAACTGACTTGGAACATGGCCTCCCACATAAAATGTATTTTCTGACCTGAGCTGTCACCCTTATTCTGATAAAACCTGAAGTTATCTTGAGGCAGTAACTTGAAAGAAATTCTGGGATTTATATATTAATCAATTGAAACCTGCACCTCCATTCTAACTGATTAAAGGCTTAATAACCAACTAGGTTTGTTCGATACATTCACATAAGTTGTATGGCCCATTGATCTTTTACTTATAAATTCTGTGTCTGATGTATTTTCTCTCTCACTGGCTGCCTGACAAAGGAGCGAGGCCTCTGAAAATTTGTGGTTTCAAATAAACCTTTTGGATTATAACCCAGTGTCATGTGATTTTTGATTTTGTCCATTCCAGTCCAACACCAGTACCTCCGTATCATGGTTCAAGAAGGCAGCTCACCACCACTTTCTCAAAGGAAACAAGGAATACGTAATAAATGCTGGCCAGCCAGTAACATCGATAACTGAATTTTTAAAAAACTTGAATACTCTTTAACCAGGAATACAGAGTTTCTTCAAGTCACATGAGTATTAAATATGATATCATATTTCCAAGTGTCCTCTCAAAATTCCACCCTTGTTTACTTACTTTGCATTTTCCATTTTTAGCTTCAGCCCTTTCAGAATTTACATCCAGATTTCCCACCCACTGCAAAATTTGTTTATTCTCTTCACAACAGCAAACTGTCCTGCTAAATTATTCAGGTGCCGTGTCTCTGGCTTGTACAGGTTCAACCTCAGCTATAACCAATCCTAATGTCCCGGAACACTAAAACTCTTACTTCTACATCCTCTATCCAGCTACATGTTCAAACGCATGAACTTTCTATTTCTGTACAGACTGGAGCATGAAAACAAGCACAATCCAGAGATTGTTACTTATGGATTTAATTAATTTCATTGTATTGTGATACATAACTGAAAGATTTCTTTCTTTCTTTTGCCAATTCCATTAATATCAATGTGGATTATGACCTTTAGCTGGTTCTGATCCCATTCCACATATCGTGCAGCCCCATAGACTCACTTTTAAATCTGGCACCAGGGAGGCAACATTAGCATCCACTGGAGGCTACTGTGTTTCCCTGACTACTTACTCATCTATCACTTTTTATTTGCCTGACCCTCCTTTTCCCAACAACACATTCTTCCCCCCTCCCAATATTAGTATAGTGGAGCATCCTTTGGTGCAATAACATAGAACATAATAACAGAAGGCCATTAAGCTACTTGAGCCTTTTCTGCCATTTTAGACCATGTACCTCAAAGCCATATTTCCAAACTATCTCTATATCCGTTTATGTAATTAGATTTCTAGTTATCTATCAATCTCTATCTTGAACTTACTTTAGGACTGAGCTTCTACAGCCCTCTGAGAATTCCAAAGACTCACCATGCTCTGAATGACGATTTTCCTTCTTATCTTAGTCCTAAATAGCTTGTCTTGTATTCACAGACTGTATTCTGTGGTTCTAGTCCCATTGCCAGGGGTAACTTTTCTGTAACTATTTGCCACCCTAAAGGATTTTGTAGGGTTCTAAGGCTCTCAATCTTCGAAACAGCAGAGAACACAGGCCCTGTTTCTTTAATTTCTCTACATACGACATATCTTAGGAATCAGTCCAGTGAATCTCAGCTGCATTCCCTATATAGCAATTATTTCCTTTCTTAAGCAAAAGGACCAGTGCAGCAACTATAGTTACACCAGTTATCTACAAAATTGAAGCAAGATGTCTTTGTCACTGCCCTCAATTTTCAAAACTGTTGCAGCAAGCAATGTGCTAGCTTTCAGTGACTTATGATCAAGAAACTCACATTAAGTGGACATTAACACTTTCCAACTTTTCAAGATGCAAGATGCAATCTGCACCATAGTTTATCATACCATAGTGGATAATGTCAGGCTTATTCAAATGTTATACCATCTGCCATGTTCATACCCATTCACTCAGTCTACCGAAATCTCTTTTTGCATCGTCTTCATAAGTCACATTCCACCAACTTTTGTGTTATCTGTAAACTTGGAAATATTCCAATCGCCCTCTCCACATCCATATCATTCATATGGATTGTGAATAGCTGCGGCCCAAGCACTGATCCTTGACTCCACAATCTACTAATCTGAAGGTAATCCATTCATTTGCACTGTCTGCCTTTTGCCTGTTACTTAAACCTCAATCCATGATATGTATTGTAGAAGGACCTCTTTCCTTCACACTGAACTCAGGCCGTGTCTGGGGTTCGCCAATCACTTTGGTGGTGTCTCTCCAGCAAGCTCTGAAATTTCAAAGACTCAGAATACTGCACTCAGGCAACTCCGCTGGAGGGAGAGCACTGAACCAAACTCACCGTTCATAGCCTGATTAGCGAGTCGGAACTTATCTCTACACATTAATCTCAACCACCACCAATGCCTGGGCAATTCTCTCTTGTTGGTGGGGCAATGGCTACCTGGTACCTACCCACTGAGGCAGTAGCCCCAAGAGAAAGGAAAAGAGAGAACAAACTGCTTATATTGGTTTGAATCACCCTTTGATCCTTGACACTGGAATTCTAGTCTGGGATCTACTGTGAACTCAGCCAGGTGTACCCAAAGGGGCACAGACAGATTCAAACATAAGTTCAAAATTACTAGTGAACTTTATTACAGAAAAAGTTCAACTTGTCCAATCTGTACAATACTTCAATGAATCTTATACTCTATAGTATGATATAAAATATAAGAAAACTGGAGCGGACACAATGTAAATCCTTAACCTTACACAATTTACAGGGTACTTATACTTTAAGAATTACACAACCACCCTCCTCCCTATGCTTAACCAACTACTCCAGAGTACAAGTGTTCCAGGGTTCTTACAGCCTCAGAGGGACTTGTTGCGTGTCAGATGGGGCTCCCTCTCTGTCTCGGGTGTTATTGCGGACTTCTGAATTCCGAGGTCGCGGACAGGGTTGATGTCTTCAACCCCAAAGTATAGGTGTGCAGAGACGCAGCGAGCTCAGGGCGAGGAGAGTGAAAAAGGAAAAGAGTCCCAATAGGTTTCCTGGTTGTCCCCCCCTTTACCCAAAGGGCTGGCCGGCTCCACCCCTCAGGGAAGTTCATTTCATAAAGCATCTCTGGTGATTGCTGGGGCCAGTTTAATCTCATCATTCTTGGAAACAAGAGGGTTGACACCATTCCAAATTTACTTAACAGAAGTTTTGATGACTAAATGGAGCCTCCCAAACTCTTTTCAGATTAGAGTAAGTCATTATCCCATTAACTAGATAGGCTTCATTGTTCACAGTTTCTGGATTCATTACCATTTCTATGCCTGTCCCTTGACACGATGTCTGGCGGGTGCTATTTTGTTGGTCAAGTTGTCTCATATCTTTGAGGATCTCTGTTCCCAGAAGAAGGTGTGTCCTTATTCTGGCAGGCCTGCTGGGAAATCCTGTCTGCACTGGTTGATCAATTTTTCACGAAAAGCCATTTCTTTCAGCTTTTCCTTCCTTTTAAAACTGGGAATTGCTCTGAACAGCTACATATATTACCCCAATCCCATGTGCTTTAGATATGCTTACTAGACCCCTAATTTGGACATCAAAAAACTCATACATACCGCATCCACTGATTCCACTTTGTCAACTCAGCTCATAATGTCCTGCTAACCCTCTTACCAAGTCAAATGCAGATTAGATTACTTACAGTGTGGAAACAGGCCCTTCGGCCCAACAAGTCCACACCGACCCGCCACCCACCCAGACCCATTCCCCTACATGTACTCCTTCGCCTAACACTACGGGCAATTTAGCACAGCCAATTCACCTCACCTGCACATTTTTGGACTGTGGGAGGAAACAACACAGACACAGGGAGAATGTGCAAACTCCACACAGTCAGTCACCTGAGACGGGAATTGAACCTGGGTCTCTGGCGCTGTGAGGCAGCAGTGCTAACCACTGTGCCACCGTGCTGCCCATGTAAAATGACCGTCAAATGTTATTTCCCCTTTAGAAGTCTATGTTGACTCTGTCCAGAGAGATAATTGATTTCTAAATATTCAGTAATCATATCCTTTTTAATAGAATTTACTGTTTTCCCTACTACTGATATCAGACTAACAGATCTGAAGCTGCCTGTTAACTCTCTCCATCCTTTCTTAGACAGTGAGGTTATAACTGCAACCTCTCAGTCTCCAGGCAATGTTGCAAAATTAATAAAAATTTTAAAGATGATCTCCAATGCAACTATTATCTCTGCACCCATCAGTTTCAATATTCTGGAGTGAAGGTCTTTGGTTCTGGGGGATTTGCCAAGTCCTAGTCCAATTAATTAATCCAACGGTAATCTTTTACTGATACTAATTTCTTTTAGTTCTGCACTCTCACTGGACCTTTGGAATTTAATTATTTCAAGAAATTTTCTACCTTTCCCTTTGAATACAGACAAAAATACTTAATTAGCTTCTCTGCCATGTTTCTATAGCCATTTATTTACTGATCTTTAGGTATAATGAAATGGACCCACACTTGTTTTTGGTTGTATTTTCTTTAAAGAAGCTTTTGCAATCCATTTTTACATTTCTTGCTGTTTTATATTGGTCCTCTGGGCTTACATGCCAAGCTAATCACACTCGAGTGGCAAGGTGAACTCAGGGATCTTCTGTAATAGCTGCTTAGTCCTACGAGAAACAGAGGTGAGATGAGTGACATTTCTGTGGATAAGTCTCCATAGGGAAAAATGTTGAGGAACTTGTCAATATTTTGACTATGTGATTTGAGATTTTTCTAACTGTCTTCTCAACTTAAATAGCTTGGATTGTTTACTGTATTTCTTTTGTATAAAGAAAATCTTCAGCTTTTTCAGTTTTAGTTACTAAACACCATGTTAATTAACCAGAAAAAAAATCATAACTATATGATCTTTCTAGCCATTTTGGGATCGGACATGTCTGGTAGCATCATGAGGTAGAATCCTAACATTACCGTAAAAGTAGAAAAGCACTCATTTCCACTGCCTTTTGAGGAAGAAATATTTAAAGACTTCCGATTCTGAGAACACCTTTCCTTATCTTTGTCTTAAATATGTGACCTTTTACTTGCAACAATGACTCCCTAATTCTAGATTCTTCCACAAGTAGAAATGCCCTTTTAGCATCCACTCTGTCAAGACCCCTCAGGATCTGTTATGTTTCAGTTAAGTTGCCTCTTCTTTTTTAAACACCCATAGAGCACAGGACATGCATTCCATAGGACTGACATGCCCAGCCTTGTCTCTATTTATTAAATTAACTAAACTTGCTATTTGTCAATCAGCACATTCCCTTGTGTTGATTTTTCTTATTTTTATCTCACTCAATTGTCTCAACAGAACTAGGCAGTGTGATCAGGCATTGCAACTCCCTCTCCTGAAAATAATCCTTGATAAATTTTTCTGCATAATATATTACTCACATCAAATTACACTGTACTAGGTTTCAGAACTTGCGCTGTCTAGTGTAAATGGGGAAGATGTAGTTTTAAATAGCTATGTAGTCCTGTTATCCCATTTACATCAACCTTTCACCTAGCAGCATCATGAAATAGTTTTATGATTGGCAGATAAAGGAACATAGGAACATATAGGGCAATGGTGTGTTTGGTATTTTCAGGTCTTTTTAATAAGCAAATTGGAATACTATAATGTAAACAGTGTAAAGATGAGCAGGCTGAGTGGATTAGCCATAGAAATTGCAAGGTTACAGGGATTTGGGGGTGGGGGGGCAGAGGTCTGGCTGGGATGTTCTTCAGAGGGTCAGTGTGGACTCAATGGGCCAAAGAGCCTGCTTCCACATTGTAGGGATTCTATGATATCAACTTGATTGCTTTTAGGAAAGACAACTGGGCACAGTTTGTGCTATGCATGGTCCGCAGGCATTACCTGGCAATACAACAGATGAAATTCTAAAAAAAGATGTTTGAAATAATTTTTTGAAGCTAGCAGCAAAGCTGACAGTAATGTGGACCCAATTTTTCTTTTTGCTGGCTGGGTATAGCCCAGATCCAGGAAACTCCAGTACAGCAGGAAGCTCAAAAATTGCCAGAAGCATGACAATGAGATTCATCCCTCACTGTTCATCAGTGCTATCAGATGGCAAGTCTGCTGTTCAGCTATTTCATAGTTCTAATATACCCACAGTCAATGACCACTTGCGGAAATGCTTGAAAAATAATTTGTTTCAAACGCAGTATACAATTGTAACTCCTGATTGAGTTAACTGCTAAGCTATCTGATTTCATCTGATTTTTTGAAAAGACACATTTGATGAGGAACATAGCCCTGGTTGTAGCTTGGTGGAAAGTAAGGACAGGAATCATTCCAAACAGTGTTGAAGTCTGGAATGTCTGTGTGGATTGGGAGTTTTTGGAAATCATTGTGGCCAATGGAGATACTGGGAGGACACCTCAAAAGAATGGGTTCATTGATGAATGTAGCATAGTATTATGATGAGCGGTCATTATCTAGCAAGATAAGGAAGGGCTTCTTGAGGCACAGTGGTAATGTGCATCCCTCTGAATCATTGAGTGTGTTCAGGACAGAAATAGATAGGTTCTTGATTAGTTAGGGGATCAAGGGTCATGAGAAGAAAGCAGGAGAAAAGGGTTGAGAAACACATCAGCCACCATCAAATAGCACAGCAGACTCGATGGACCAAGTGGCCTAATTCTGCCCGATATCTAGTCGTCTGTGGCTAAGAGGCTGGGTTGAAGTCACATCTGTTCCAGATGTGTGTGGCAACATGTCTAACAGGTTGATTCAAACTATCTACAGCAATATATGAAATAGGAACTGGACTGGATGACTCAGTCTTCAAGTCAGCTCTGCCATTCAATAAGTTCATGGCAAGACTTTGACATCAATTTAACTTTCTCACCTTGCCATCATTTCACTCGATTTCATCACTGATCAAACTCTACTGCATTCAATTTTGAATATGCTCAACAACTAATCATTCACATCCATGTGGCATCCAGAATTCTAAAGATCCACAACATTAAGTAGAGAGCTCAGACTTCACCTCATTCCTAGCCAATATAAAAGTTTATTTAAGAATATAGGCTGAATATTCTGACAGATGTTGGAGTTGAGATTCCAGGATAATAAGTGGGTCCACAGCCTGTGCCCGTCATCAGACACCCACTATCATCATCTAGGAGAATGGTTAATTGGCTAATTAGTTACATGTATTTTCATCAATTAATAAAGAGCATCCAGTGGGTTCTCAAGATGAGAAGTCAAAACAGTGTCCTTCTCCCACCCCTGAGAGAGGTAGGAGCTTTTGATGAAGTTGTAGGGAGCAAGAGGACATCTCAAGATAGAAATGTTGTCTGACAAGTCACATTTTTTTTAAATCATCATAGCTACCAGACAATCACTCTACCCCCTCCTCAAGATAAATCATGGCTGTGACCTTCTGACCCCTGCTGCATTGTGATGAGAGGTTCATGGGGGGTACCACCAGGTATCAGCCAGTCTTTGGCTAGTTCGGGATACTTGTCAGATGCCAAAAAAAGGGGAGTCAATGGTCTAAGTGGTATTATCAGTAAACTATTAATCTAAAGACCCATGCAATGTCCTGGGGACTTGGGTTTGAATCCCCTCATGGCAGATGGTGAAATTTCTATTCAATAAAAATCCAGAATTGACAGTCTGATGCTGACCATTCTCTGTTGATTGTTTAAAAAAAACCATGTGGCTCACTTCTGCCCTTTAGGGAAGAAAACTGCCATCCTTACCCGGTCTGACCTGCACATTACTCTCT
Organism: Hemiscyllium ocellatum; assembly: GCF_020745735.1. Classification (NCBI taxonomy): domain Eukaryota; kingdom Metazoa; phylum Chordata; class Chondrichthyes; order Orectolobiformes; family Hemiscylliidae; genus Hemiscyllium; species Hemiscyllium ocellatum. The sequence goes on along the minus strand of NC_083409.1, from coordinate 60,632,508 downwards.
ACCCCCAGCAATGTGATTGACTCTTAAAATGCCCTGTGGGCAATTAGGAATGGTCAATAAATGCTGGCCTAACCAGCAATACTCTCATACCATGAATGAATTTTAAAAAACAAAAATCACAGTAACTTCACCAACTTGTCCTCAAGTAGTCACTAATTGTCCTAATTGTCTGTAGCTAGTTTCGTTTTGATCTGTTTCCAGCAACATCAACAGGACTATGTCAGAGGCGTGACCTGAAAAGTTATTTTATAATTTTGCTAACTGACCCACCTCCTGACTTGCCTTACTAGGACTGTAAAAATTCAGGTCTCTGTATTGCAGTCTAGATACTCCAGTCTAAGGAATTGGCCTTTTTTTTAAGCTTTCATGGGAAGAGGGCAATACTGACAAGGCCAGCATTTATTGCCCATTCCTAATTATTCTGAAGGATATGGTGGTGTGCTGCTTTTATGAAACATGCAATCCTTGGGTATATGACACACACACAGTGCTGTTAGGAAGGGAATTCTGAGATTTTGACCCAGTGGAATGGCAATATAGCTTCAAGCCAGGGAGTTGTGGCTTGGAGGGGAGACTGCATTTGGTTATGTCTAAATGAATCTGCTGCCCTTGTTCTTCTATGTGTACAAGGGGCCAAACAATAAGCCCTGGTGATTTCCTGAAATGCATCTTGTAAATTATTGTCACTGTACATCAGCTGTGGAAGGGGAGAATGTTGACGGTGGTGGATGACGTACTACTGCAATGGACTGTTTTGTCCTGAATGATGTCAAGCTTCTCAAATATCGTTGGAGCTGCACTCATTCAAGCAAGTGGAGAGTATTCCATCGCACTCTGACCTGTGCTTTGTAGATGGTGGGTAGCATGGGGGAGATGGATGGTGAGTTACTCTTCACAACGTTCTTAGCATCCGGCCTGCTGTGATAGCCACAGTATTTATATGCCAAGTCCAGTTCAGTTTCTGGTCAATGGCAACCCTCAAGATGTTGATGGTGGGAGTTTTAGTGATGGTAATCATTAGATTTTCCCTTAAAACAAAGATACAGGAACAGAATTAGGGCACTGGGTCCATTGAGTCTGCTCTGCCATTTGATCATGGCTGATATGTTCCTCAACCCCATTCTCCTGTTTTCTCTCCCCACCCCTTGATCCCCTCAGTTATCTATTTCTTGAACATTCTCGATAATTTGGCCTCGACAGCCCTCTGCTGTAAAGAATTCAACAGATTCACCACCTCCTCATCTCCCTTCCAAAGGTGAACACTTCAATCTGAGGCTATGCCCTTGGGTCCTAGTCTCTCCTACTTGTGGAAACATCTTCTCTACATCCACTCTATCCAAGCCTCTCAGAATTCTGAGAGTTTCAATCAGACCCCAACTTATCTTTCTAAACTCCATTGATTACAGACCCGGAGTCCTCATATAACAAGCCCTTCGTCCCCAGCATCATTCTTGAAAACATCCTCTGAAGCCTTTCCAATGCCAGCACATCCTTCCTGAGACACATGGCCCAAAGCTGCTCACAATATTCCAGATACAATCCAACCAGAGCCATTTACAGCTCAGCAGTACATCTCTGCTCTTCAAGCCCTCTGGAAATTAATGTTAACCATGGCATTTGACTTCCAAACTGCCAATAGAACCTGCATGTTGACCTTAAGAGAGTCCTGAACTGGGAGCCCCAAGTCCCTTTTTGCTTCAGTTTATGAAGCCTTTCCCCATTTAGGAAATACTCTATGTCTCTATTCTTCCTAACAAACTGCGCAACCTCACACTTCCCCACATTATATTCCATCTGCCACATTTTTGCCCACTTATCTAGCCTGCCCGAGTTTTTCTGCAACATCCCTGTTTCTTCAATGCTACCTGTCTCTCTACCTATCTTTGTGTCATCTGCAAACTTAGCAACAATGTCCTCAGTTCCTTTGTCCAAATCATTAATGTACGTAATGAATGGTGTGGTCCCAACACGGACACCTGCGTAACTCCACTACTCATTGGCTGCCATCCTGAAAAACACTGTCATCACTACTCTCTGCTTTCTGGCTGTAAGCCACTTGTCAAACCATGCAAGTATCTTGCCCTGAATACAATAGTTTTTATCTTATTTAGCAACCTTCAGTGCACCACCTTCTCAAAGGCCTTCTGGAAATCCAACTAGATCACATGATTTGGCTCTTCTTTGAGGAGGTAACAAGCAAGGTAACAATCAAAGAATTCTAATTGATTTGTCAGCCATGACCTCACCTTAATGATGCTGGACTGACTCTGCCCTATTTTGCCATGCACTTTCAAGTACTCTGCGAACTCATCCTTAATAACGGATTCTCAAATCTTACCAGCAACCACGGTCAGGCTAACCAGCCTATATTTTCCCACCTTCTGCCTCTCTCTTTTCTTGAAGAAGACTAGCCATTTTCCACTGATTCCTGAAAGGTCAACACCAATGCCTCCACTAACTCCTTGGCTATCTCCCTTAGAACCCTGGGGAATAGTCCATCCTGTCCTGGTTATTTATCCACCTTCAGATCTTTCAGCTTCCCCAGCACATTCTCCTTAGAAATGGCCACTATACTTACCTCTGTCGCAAGTCTCTTGATGTTCTGATATGTTGCTGGTGTCTTCACTGTGAAAACAGATGCAAAATACCTATTCATTTCCCCAACCATTTCTTTGTTCTCCATTACTACTTTTAGAGTTGCATTTGCCAGTGTCCAACATGCATGCAAGTAGTTCACCAGGTTAACACTTCATCTTTAGGTATACCTGGCACAACATTCTCTATTGAACCAGGTTGATCCCCTGGCTCGATGGTAATGGTTGAACGGAGGATATGCTGGGCCATCAGGTTGCAAATTGTGCTGGAACAGAATTCTGCTGCCATTGATAGCTGAAGCATCTCGTGAATCTTCAGTCTTGAGTGCTAGATCTGTTCGAAGTCTATCCCATTTATTGTGGTAATAGTGCTGCACAATATGATGAAGGGTATTCTCAATGTGACGGCGGGGCTTTGTCTCCACAAGGACTGTACAGTGGTTACTCTGACTGATACTGTCATGGACATATGCATCTGCGGCTGGCAGAGTGGTAAGGAAGAGGTCAAGTATTTTTTTCCCTCCAGTTGCTTCCCTCAACACCTGCTGCAGTCCCAATCTAGCAGCTATATCCTTTGGGACCCAACCAGCTTGATCAGTAGCTCCGTTGCTGATCTAGTCTTGGTGGTGGACGTTAAAATCCACCCCCACTGCCACCCCCTCTACCCCCCCCAACCAGAGTACATTTTGCACTCTTGCCACTTTAAGTGCTTCCTCCAAGTGTTGTTTAACATGGATGCGTACTGATTCATCAGCAGAGGGAGGGCAGTATGTGGTAACCAACAGGAGGTTTCCTTGGCCATGTTTAACTGAAGCCATGAGATTTCATGGGGTCTGGAGTCAATGCTGAGAACTCTCAGGGTAACTCCATCCCGATTGTCCCCCACTGTGACACCACCTCTGCTGGGTCTATCTTTCCAGTGGGATAGGAAATATCCAGGGATGAAAATGGTGATATAGAGTCATAGAGATGTACAACATGGCTATCTGGGACATTTTCTGTCAGGTATGATTCCATGAGTATGATCATGACAGGCTCTTGCTCGACTAGTCTGTGAGACAATTCTCCAAATTTTGGCACTAGCCCCGAGATGACAGTAAGGAGGACTTTGCAGGGTCAACAGTACTGATTCTGCTGTTGTCTTTTCTGGTGCCTAGGTCGATGCTGGGTGGTCCATTCGGTTTCATCTCTTGTAACCAGGATGTGATTAAAAACAGCTAATCAAAAGTAAATCAGTGTCAGAGCAATGAGAAGCATTCAAGGAGGAGAAACAGGATTCAGAATAACTGTGCACAGAAGAAAGAGTGCAGGAGTCCCTATCTTGATATTCCTTTAACACTCTCCAAAGCCCACATGTCAAAATGCATATGGAGATAGCTTATTTCAGATGCTAGAGGCTCAATACTGGAGAAGTCATGGAGGAATATAGAAAAGGGGGTGAAATTTAAAATGACATCTAAAAGGCAGAATAGACCAAAATCAAAGAAATCCTGAAGGTATTACATAAAAACACTAAGAGCAAAAGAATAACTAACCGAAGAGTAGGGTCATTTCAAGACCAAGAAAGTAACTCATGCATGGAGATAAATTGACGCATCTCAACGTCTCACAGCTAAAACAGACAATATTATAAGAATTTTTCTCAGGGAAACTTGATGGTATCTTGCAAACAGCCAAAATGGAGGCACGCTGCAACAAAGATGACTAGGTGACCATCAATAATACAGTGTACTGCACTGCCATAGACACCCTACTTCTCAGAAACATCAATATTGGTGCAACAAAAACAAAAGAGAGAAGAAACATCACCTCTACAGATCTCAATCCAATGGCAAACCATCACTATGCAAGCATCATGCCTATCAAAACATCCATAGGATTGCCCAATGCAAGTTCAAATCGATGCAAGACACTTGGTGAAACTGAAAAAGATGAACTCAATAACTTATCAACTACAAAGAAACAGAAGAGACTTTACATTGCTTTCAAATCTGTCTACAGGCTGCAGTCTACAGACCTATGAGAAATCCTTATCCTGTTGGGTCAAAGCTGTTCATGGAAGAAGCCCAAATTCTGGACAAATCAACCAAGCACCTTAAATACATCACTTCATACACTCCTTCAGCTGTTTGCACTTTGCCTCCACCTGGACCTGTTGAAGATTCTATAAATAGTCATACCTTTGCAGATTTTTTTTCTCCTATTTGGCCAGAATTGAGCAAAAGATTCCTATGGCATTGGAGATTTTGCATTTTTTTGAGGATAACTTGAAGAGGTTTCTGAAGCATTCCCTCTGCCCTTCTTATAACCACAATCAACATGTAGCCACAGGTTGCCAACTACTTTTCTTTTTATGACACTTATACACTGTTGAAAAGGATGAAAACTATCAAATCCTACCTAGTGGCAAAACCAAAAGAACAAATATTACTCTTGCTGAGGTCTACCCCAAATCCAGAGGTCAAGAGGTTCAAATGAAGTTTTCAATCTAGGAACCATTCCCAAAAAATGCAAAGGTGCCTCTATTGCCCATATATACAAGTAGAAAGGAACTCGCAATCTTGCAAATCTCACTCCTCTTGATCCCTGGTAAAATTTTTACCTCAACCCATTGAACTGCTTAGTGCAACACATTCACTGAAATCTGCTGCCAGAAAGTCACTGTAACTTCAGGAAATGCTAAGCAATCACTGACATGATGTTTTTAGAAAAAATTTCCAAGTGTTTCCATCAGTTGTTCTGCACAGTTTACATGGAATTAATTAGCTCATAAACTAATGGTTAACCATAATTTGGAAAGTTATACAATCTTTATATGTAGTCAATCACATCCACATGTGTGAGATCAAATCAGTAATGCCTTACTTTTGGGATGAACGAAAATAAATAAATTTCCTTTTCAAACTCACAGAAGCTTACTGCTGAAAACATAATCCATACTTTATGTTAAGCAAGTACACACTTCCTACATATGAAACATACAGATCACAGCACTAAAGTGAACATATAAATGCAATCCATGACACTTACTTAGCACCTTTCTTACAAGCCTCTACATTCCCTTTATCTGCAATAGTGCATTTATTGTACAACTTCATTTATCCATAATTTATTATCTCCATTCTAAATCTCTGCCAGAAGTTTTGAGACAGTTAAAGCTGCCAGTGCTCTTTTCCTTCCCTCACCCTTTGAGGCTCTGCTGGCAAGATCAATTGAAAATGCGTTTTGAGAAGATCTGTAGCTTAGGTTGAGATTCTGGATATAGGTTTGCTCGCTGAGCTGGAAGGTTGGTTTACAGAAATTTTGTCACCGTACAAGGTAACATCTTCAGTGAACCTCCAGATGAAGCACTAGTGGTGCAGCCCATTTTCTATTTATATGTTTGGGGTTCCTTGGGTTGGTTATGTCATTTCCTGTGGTGACATAATTTCCTATCGTGATGCACTTACTGTTCTTTTTCTCAGGGGTGGTAAATGGGATCCAAGTCAATGTGTTTGTTGATAGAGTTCCAGTTAGAATGCCATGCTTCTAGGAATTTTCATGCATGTTTCTGTTTGGCACGTCCTAGGATGGATGTGTTGTCCCAGTTGAAGTGGTGTCCTTCCTCATCCATATGTAAGGATACTAGTGAGAGTGGGTCATGTCGTTTTGTGGCTAGTTGATGTTCATGGATCATGGAGGCTAGTTTCCTGTCTGTTTGTCCAATGTAGTATGTGTTACAGTTCTTGCAAGATATTTAGCAAATTATATTTTCAA